>NC_142934.1:27777646-27882646 GCF_046866305.1 Octopus bimaculoides
TAACCTAGATCCAAGGTTCTTTCATTTGAATTTCAATATCAACAACAGGGTATTTTTGTATGTATGTATGTATGTATGTATGTATGTATGTATGTATGTATGCATGCATGCATGTATGTATGCATGTATGCATGTATGTATGTATGCATGTATGTATGTAAATCTTTATTTCTTCTGCCATGAAGAATTTTATTGGAATGTATCAACCCTCAGTACTTAATTTTTTTAAAGCCTGGTACTTATTCTATCAGTCTTTTTTGGTGAACTGCTAAGTTACAGGAATGTAAACACACTAGCACTGGTTGTCAAGTGGTGGCAAAGGGGAACAAATATAGACAGAAACTCACACTCATAGATATAAATGTATACATATATACGACAAGCTTCTTATATATACATTTGTATGTATATATGTATATATGTATGTATGTATGTATGTATGTATGTATGTATGCATGTATGTATATATGTTTATGTTTGTATGTATGTATGTATGTCTGATGATGGTGATCAAGCTGAAATTTCAAAGTCAGTGTTTATCTGTTCCTTGTAAAAATTAATTAACTTATATTCTACTCAAAATTTTGAATGACAAGTTTAATATTAAATTGCTTTTATATATAACTTCACATAAAAACAATATGTCTTTTAAAAGACACAATATATCAAGAGATTCACTTACAACTACCACAAACTTCTGGATTCAATCCCACATCTGGAATTTTGGACAGATGATAATTTCTATAACCTTTGTTTCATTCAAAGCTTGTGAATGAAATTGTAGAGATGGAAACAGCATTGAAGCCTATCAGGTGAATTGAACCCATAATTCAAAACATACAGCCTTATCACATACACTGTGATTCAGCTGCACAATTACATTATGTATATGCATGTCTGTGGAATATTCAGCCACTTGCATGCTAATTAAAGAGTTGATAATTCAACTGTTCAAACAAGTGAATCCTCATTGTGTAACAACAGAGATCCAACATTTACATGTTTGTCTATTTTTATCTCTATCTAACTGTATGTATGTATGTATGGATGGATGGATGTGTGTGTCTATGCATGTGTATGTGCGTACATATACATGAAAGGTTATGTATAATAGACTTCTATATATATATATATATATATATATATATGGATGGATGTGTGTGTCTATGCATGTGTATGTGCGTACATATACAGGAAAGGTTATGTATAATAGACTTCTATATATATATTTTTGTGTATACATTATATATAATAATGTAATATAATATATATATATGTATGTACATATGTATTTATGTATATATGTATGTATGTATGTATATATGTATGTATGTGTGTGTGTGTGTATGTATTTATGTATGTATGTATGTAGTTCTATATGAATATATGTAAATTTACTGGTTTTATGCTTGTAAATGATTGCAGGATTGTGGGTGTATGTGTGTCTGTATATGCATGTGCTTGTATGTGTTTTGTTTGTGACTTTGTCTGTCAACGGCGTGCATGCGTGTGCACACACGTGTGTGTGTGTGTCTGTGTGCGCATGCGTGCACACACGCATATGTGCATGTATGTATTTATGTATGAATGCAAAACAAAGAAACTTTACAAACACAAAGCTTCGCAAACCATTTTACTGTTGTAGATTTTTCTCTGATAGAATCCTAACTAGAATCTAGCCTCTGACTTATCGTTGATTTTTCCATAAATCTTAGAGAGATTGTCTTCTTTCAAAATATTTCTAAAGAGACTGACATTGAGTTCAAAGGTAAAAATGATATCTACTTCACATTAACAACCAGCATACAAAATCTCAAACTGCAATAATATTGAGACATCTATGTCTTAGAACTATGCTTCCTAAACTGACAAATATCAGGAGGCCCCCAACCACCACAAAAAAAAAAATTACTGAAATGTTTTGCTCTCTCTAGCCTCTCACAATTTTATTAATGAGAATGCTAAATAGATTTTGCATTCATATAATTCTTCTTTGTCGTGACCAGTTTAGAAATCTTTAACTATCAGAATTTTATTAAACACAGCCATTTGTTTGCTCAATTTTTCATCTTCTTTCTCCCCTATCCAGCATGTATGTAATGAGCATCCATTTCTTGTTGTCTACATAGTGAGTTTCCTCAAAGTGAAAACAGTCACACATGTGAAACATTATTTGTAATTATGACCAATAACTGGAAGCATTGCCTTTTGTCTTATTTTAAATCAGTGTTTCATCATCATCATCATCATCATCATTTTAACATCTGCTTTTCCATGCTTGCATGGCTTAGAAAGAATACATTGAGACAGATATTCTATAGCTGAATGTCCTTCCTGTTGCCCACCCTTGCCTGTTTGCAAACAATTTAATATGTCCCCATGGTTGGAGGTGCCCTCATGGAACATTGGAAACAAAGGACACTGCTTGTATGATGGTGGCACTCATTTACAACTATCGTGTGATATCAAGAAATGGAGACACTAACACACTCACACACACACACACACACACACACACACACATATATATATATATATATATATATATATATATATATATATGCATATACATTTGTGCCTATACATAAAGGAAACAGTGTATAGTGCATCCACTAATATTTATTGTGAATGCTTGCTGGGCTGCAAAAATTTCAGAGAATGCAAGTGAAACAGCATTAGATTAAAATAGACATCTGCATATCATACTTAACATATATACACTGTTGAGAGGCATGATTCTGTGGTTTTTTGTCTGGGAGAAAGCCTTTTATAAACAGGTTGTGTTAAAAACAATATATATTGAAACCGAATGAACACCATTGTAGCAGTGACTCATAGGAATGTTAGGTGCATTTCACTCTTCGTGGGATTTGTTAGTAATACCTTTAACTTTTTCAGTCATTAGACTGTAGCTATGCTGAGGCACTGCCTTGAAGAATTTTTATATACACACACACAAATGCGTACTTATATATACACAAATACATACACAAACATATATGTCAGGAGTTTCTTTGCTTAATGGTACAGTGTTCAGCAGGAATTTGGGAGGTATAGGGTTTGATTCTCTTTAGAGGCTTGCTGGCCACTTTCTTCCATCCTTACAGCCATCCTGAATTCCTTTATTTTCTGTGGAATACCAACACACTCGGTGCTTCTAAGTTTGGCCTATGCCAGTGTTGCATAACCATCCCATCTAAGAATACCCTTCAATCTTTGGGCAATAAACTGTGCTTGCGAAGACCTGTTGAGTCAAGTGAAGTCATTGTCATGGTTGATGACAGTATCCCCTGATTGGCATGTAAAAAGCATCATTCGTGCATGGTCAATGCCAGTGCCACTTGACTGGTCGTGTACCACTGGCATGTAAAAAGCACCATTCAAGCATGATCATTGCCAGTGCCACCTGACTGGCTCCTGTGCTGGTGGCATGTAAAAAGCACTCACTACAGTCTTGGAGTGGTTGGCATTAGGAAGGGCATCCAGCTGTAGAAACTCTGCCAGATCAGATTGGAGCCTGGTGCAGCCCTCAGTCAAACCATCCAACCCATGCCAGCATGGAAAGGGAATGTTAAATGACGATGATGATGATGATGATATGTGTGTGTGTGTATACATACATACATTACATACATGTGTGTGTGTGTGTGTGTGTGTGTGTGTGTGTGTGTGTATTATATACTATATATTCACATAATGGTTTCTGTACAGTTTCCACATACCAAATTCCATACAAGAGGCATTAATTCTGTATTGCATTTATACTTTATTATATTTTTCCTTTTTATCTGCATTTATTGTATTTAACTTCTCTGTCATGTTAAGCCAAATTCCAATGTATTCCATTACTACATCAGACATTACTACAAAAAGCAATAAAACACTTCCATTCTATCTATTCCAGAAAAGAGAGAGAGAGAGAGAGAGAGAGAGAGAGAGAGAAGAGGGAAAGAGAGGTAGGGAAGGAGGACTTATGGAATTGCTAAAACTGTTAGAACTGATCAATGTTTACTCTTCTCTGGTTCAGTTTCTAGATAAATTGGATGGATGAACTTTATTACAGCAATGTAAGAAGTAGCAGTTACCATTACTTCAGATGGTTGCTTTGAGGATGACTCTAATGACATCATTTTCTGTTGATTTGAATCTTTTTGTATAAATAACTCTATTGATGAGATACATAAACAAATACATGTGTATAAGCATAGCTGCATGTTTAAGAGCTTTGTTTTCCAATTGCACAGTTCTGAGTTCAATCCCAATGTGTGGCACTTTGGGCAAGAATATTCTACTTTAGCCCTGGGCTGACCAGACCTTGTGAGATTTGGTAGACAGAAATTGAAAGAAGCTCATTGTATATATATATATATATTTCTATTTCTATTAATGTCTGTTTTCCATGCTGGCATGGGTTGGACAGTTTGACTGAAAACTGGTAAGCTGGGGAGCTGCACTATGGTACAAAAGTCCTACTTTAAAGTGATTCAAATTTAAAGCTTCCAAAATTTCATGTCATTTTATATTCCAAATACCAGCTAAGACAGAATGAACTAAACAGAACAGGAGGAGACATGTGAGATGGAGAGTTGCTGAAGAGGTCACAGGATGTGTGATGAAAGATTTCAGACAAAGGACACTAAAATGATAATAATGATAATAATAATAATAATAATAATAATAATAATAATAATAATAATAATAATAAATGCCCCGATGCAGTACCAGACAGTGGCTCTCATGGGTTCTGATCTTAACTGATTGGAAGTGTTATCATGTACATTGTTTTGTCTTGGTATAAAAGTAGGGCTACAGCAAATATTCTGCTCAATACCACAGATTCGC
This sequence comes from Octopus bimaculoides, assembly GCF_046866305.1. NCBI lineage: Eukaryota > Metazoa > Mollusca > Cephalopoda > Octopoda > Octopodidae > Octopus > Octopus bimaculoides. Next base: position 27,782,489 of record NC_142934.1, read on the forward strand.
TTGTCAGTTGCTTGACCTTAACCAGTTGAGCATGTCCCTTAGTGGCTGACGATATATGCATCTCTGATCACAAACAAAAGTAGTGGGAAAGCATCATAGCCATGTGTTGAGAGGAATTCTTTGGGGTTTGGATAATTCACATCTGGAAACATGGGTGTTTCGTTTAACATCCTTAAACAACCCTTATCCAGGGACATTTTAAGTGGAATGGGTTATTCAACCTGTAGAAAATTCTAACTGGGTCCCCACCTGCAAGGTCATGCACTGCTTATCTTGATATGAGATCACTATGTCATGCACATGTGGTTGTGATGCATGTGCCTAGTGTACCCTTATCAAATGGGTAGTCATGATACTGGGCTTTGTATATTTTACCCCAGTGTCATTTTGATAGCATGCACTGCTCTCTCACTCAATATCAATAATAATAATAATAATAATAATAATAATAATAATAATAATAATAATAATAAAGCTGAAGTGAAGACCAAGTATAAAGTGTGTGTGGCTAATTGGCAAAAAAAAAAAAATGACCATCCCCAAATATAACAATGACAAAGTTGTTTTATTAAATTCTTCATTATCTTCAAAATTAATTGAAACAAAGACAATGTATGAAAAATAACAAAGAGTTTAAATGAATGCAATAGTTAAATCAAATCCTGATTTAACTTCTGAAGATGAATGTTAGCTGTTGGATATGCAATATGGACTTTGTTAATGAATTGATCTCTGGTAACCTGTAGATAACTGGATTTCATTTGCAAGTGTCATTATATCCCAAATGCCTGCAGTTACATAGGTGTGGACAAGGGAAAAGTGGGGATATATTTTGTGTGTTATCTTTTATCTTTTACTTGTTTCAGTCATTAGACTGTGACCATGCTGGGGCACTGCCCTAAAGAATTTTTAGTCAAATAAATCAACCCCATTATCTTTTTTTCTCAAGCATGGTGCTTATTTTTTTGGTCTCCTTTGATGAACTGCTAAGTTATGGGTTGTCAAGTGGTAGACAAACACAGGCACATATATACCTAACTATATGTCTCTCTCTCTCTCTCTCTCTCTCTCTCTCTCTCTCTCTCTCTCTCTGTATATATATATATATATATAAAACAAATAATAAATTAGTATATGCATATATACGTACAAGTATGTGCATACCTACATCTACCTGCATATATAGGGGCATATCTGGTTACAGGACATTGCAAACAAAACGTAGACAAAAAAATGATAATAACCAGAGTACAGAAAACACACAGGCCACATAGAGAACATTTTCCTTCATCAGTTGCCCCCATTCTAACACAGGCATTTTGAAGAGTTAGGGCATATATATATATATATATATATATATATATATATATATACAATAGATCCCACTTTATATATAAATCCACCTGCTTAATGTATCCAAAATGGGTTGGGACGGAATTTTTACATATAAAATCTCTCATTTAATAAATCCAAACCCTTGCTTAATAAATCCAACTGTCACTGCTTCTTCCTAAACTGTCAGCAAGTGGCACTGAACGAATGAAGTTTTTTTTTTTCACTCTTAAAAACTGACTGGTAAGCTCCAGCATCCACAGTCATCCAGCTGTCACATGGTACAGTCTATCATCCAAAAATAGATCAATGAATATGTAGGAGCTTGTGATGGCTGCTGGAGCCTACCACACAGCCCTGTTATTCAAGCAAAGAAGTAGGCTCTGAGACACCTCTTGTCAAAATTACATGCCCTTTTCATTCATTGGATGATGGAGTGTACCACATGACAGCTGGTTTGTTGTGGCTGCTGGAGCCTTCCTGTCAGTATATAAGGCTGAAAAAACAAGTCATTTGTCATTCATGCAGAAAGTGAGACACACACAAGTTGTTCAAAATGTTCAAAATGAAAGGAGAGAGGCAGGACAAATCTGTGGCAGAAATGATTCAATTGTTTGAACATTTTAAAGCTGAATGTTACAATGATGGTGCTGTTGTTGCTCCAGAAAACATCACTGAAGAAGAAAAACTAGACGAGATCATTCATGACATTCGGCAATCTGAGAAGGAAACCAAAGGAGATGAAAATGACGATTCTGATGTTGATGTTGATGAAAGAGTTCTGGAACCTCCAACACCAGCTGAAATGAGATACCATCTCACTTGATTAGAAAGTGGCCTTGGAAGTTTTGATTTCACTGACATGAATCTTTTTAGAACTCTGAAAGAAAAAATCAATGCAGAGTTGTGATCAAAGCACTCAGCAAAGCAAACAACACTCAACAAATTTTTCATTCAATGACATAGTTTATAATGTTTGTATTCATGTATTCACATATGTATGTATTTTAATAAATTGGTGAATCAATTGGTGAATTTTGTTCCATCGGTCAATAAATCCCTTGTTTAATAAATCCAAAATAGGCAGTCCCAAGATGGATTTATAAAGCAGGGTCTACTGTATATATACACACACAAGTAAGAACATAAATGCAAAACAAGGTGGAAAAATATAATACATGAATACCAAAGGTAGAGTAGTATGTTTTTATTAAAGCTGCAAAATCTTCACAAACTATTACTCAAAGTTTCACATTACCATTCATTAAGCAGTATGATTACAACTGTCTTATAAACAGGAATGTTGATATCCATCAACTCAATCCACTCACAAGGCTTTGGTCAGCCCAAAGCTATAGTAGAAGACACTTGCTGAAGGTGGTTACAAAGCAAACTTCTTACTACTCAGCTATGCCTATGACTATGTTAGATAAAGAGAAAAAGGAAAAGAAATGATGTGGTCTGTTAGAAGATGAATGATGGTAAGAGAGAAATAGAAGTAGAGAGAAAACCTTGCAAGGGAAGATCAAAAATGATAGGAAGATAGGTTTTTATGTAAGATCTTAAAAATGAAATGACAAAAGACATAATGGTCTGTAAGTTTTACTGCCTCATACAATGTATTTTAAAGCACGGAAAACAACAGTGATAAATGAAAAGCTATTAAATCATTTTTGTCAGTTTTGTAAGAATGTGTCTTGGGTTCAAATTTTCTACAGATATCTGCAATTCAGAGCACCTTTATTCTGCATTGCCTCATATCATCAAGCTGAAATAAGATTGTCATATCCAAAGTAAAATTTATCATATGCTCTGCTTCATTTCATTTTAATGAAATTGAATATATACATATATATATATATATATATATATATAGAGAGAGAGAGAGAGAGAGAGAGAGAGAGAGAGAGATATACATATATACATATATTATCCAAAGTGTACATTATTATATATCCATTATGGCTGATCTTACCAATTGGTTTCACACTAGGAATTCAATGGGGTATTAGGTAACAATCCAATTATGTAACCCTATGCTCATCAGAATTAGCTGATATGGAATGAAATATGGTGACTGCCACTGCTTATATATATATATATATATATATATAAGCAGTGGCTCATGCCTCTTCATGACCTGGAGGATTTTTTTTTTCAGATTGTTTAAGGTAGGGATTGTATTAATGTTGGTAATAATGATAACAGCATTAGCAATAATAAGAGGGAGAAAGTACCAAGTATATTCACAGCTTTACTATTATACCTTGTATTATAGTCTGTCTTATCTACCATTTAAACTGATGTTTTCCTTTCTTCTGTTTATTTTTCAGACACATATTCTGTCCCTGAGGACTTACAGCCACCTGCCTTGCAGGCTTCACCATCACTTGCCAGTGCATCAGCAAAAGGCAAGTGGGGAGCAGCCATGGAGCAAACAAGGAAACGGAAAGGCTCCCTCATCGAGTAAGTAACCAAACAAATATTTGTCCTTAACTCATTCAGTCAGTCATTGTCCCACAAGTGAGGATGACAACTGACTCAATGGTGTCATGCTCTACAGCAGATTAGTCCAACCCATACCAGCATCAAACAGTGGATGTTGAAACATTGCTGTTGTTGTTGTTGTTATCATAATCATCACCATCATCACCATCAGTGGAGCGGTAGGTTTTGCAGAGTCGAATATGTGTTTCATGTTCAATTCCTGCTTGGAACCATTTCCAGTTATGGTGACAATATTTGTAGTGGTGATGACAGTCATGGTAGTCTTAGTAGTATGACAAAAAAGTGATATGATATTGATGACAAAAAAGTGATATGATATTGATGACAAAAAAGTGATATGATATTGATGACAAAAAAGTGATATGATATTGAGGATGAGGAAGAGGCAGACAACAACAATCAGTTGAATCATTTGAACATCACAAAGATGCCTTACAGTATGTAGCTATGCGCCTTTGCATTCTGAGTTCAAATTCTATTGAGGTAATTTTTGCTGTGATAAAATAAAATACCAGTTATGTACTGGGGTTGATATAATTTGACTGTTCTCCACTACCCAAATTTCTGGTTTGTGTCGACATGAAAGAGTACCTGTGTTAGTTTCTGTCACTAAATAACTACATTCAGCTACAAACACTCTACCCTAGTGTACTACAACAAACAATATTGTACTACAGTGTACTATATTGTAGCATTTTACAGTGACTAAATAACTATATTAAGCCACAAACAACCTACCACAGTGTACTGTAACATATACTACTGCACTACAAAATACTATGCTACAATCAGAAACACTTGACTACCATGTACCCCAAATGATTTCATACATACTATAACGTACAACAAACTATGCTACTATACTGCAATGTATTGTACAATAGCATTTTACAGAGACTAAGGGAGATAGCTCTATTGTAGTGTTATACAATTGATAGATATACCATACCCTGTCTTTTTTGACTGGATTTACCATGTCTCTGCATGCTGTGGAAGGAACTAAAAGGGCTGGTAGCAAGAAGAGCATCCAGCCTGAAAACACTGCCTTGTGAGAAGCTTTGTCCAAACCAAGCTAAGAGGATGATGGTGATGTTGGAGTCAATTTGTGATGCTGGAGTCAATTGGTGATGATGGTGACTTGGGTGACAATGATTATTATTATTATTACTACTATATTTATTAAGGTAGTGAGCTGACAGAACCATTAGCATGCCATGCAAAATGCTTAGTGGCATCTCGTCCGTCTCTATGTTCTGAGTTCAAATTCCACTGAGGTCGACTTTACCTTTCATCCTTTCGGGGTCAATAAAATAAGTACCAGTACTGGAGTCGATGTAATTGACTACTCCCCTCCCCCACAATTTCAAGTCTTGTGTCTATAATAGAAAGGATTATTATTATTGTTGTTGTACTTGGGGATGGTCATATTGCCAGTTTAGCCAATAAAAACACATGCACTGTATATTTGGTGTTAATTTGCTTCAGCTTTATATTACATTACATTACATTAATCCTATTTCAGCCAGAGTTCTTTCGTCACACTTCTGTGACCTCTTCAGTTGTCCTTTGTTTTCTTCTTTCTTATGTGTGTCCCACCTTGCTAACTATCAGCCATTTTGTATTTTGTATTCCTATTATTATTATTATTATTATTATTATTATTATTATTATTATTATTATTATTATTATTATTATTATTATTATTACATACAGTTTCTTTTCCATGTCAATAGGTTGAATGCATCTACATAGCAATGTCTCTTTTAACAAACATTAACCATCTTTTAAAAGTTCAACCAACTCTCTTTTGCCTTCTTTTTCACTACTCCATAACATATTTCCTATGTCCACATCATCAAGCCTCAGTACCTTTCCTGCAACATGTACAGCTGTTCAAGTTACGTGTTGCTCTACTCAACCAGAACATAATCTACTTCCTTATACACATATATCAGCCAATGGTTTTTGATATCCAGCTGACATTTGTACTCCATCTTATAGATTAATACTGCACACATGACCAACTGTTCTTACTTCATCCTGCTTCATTCCTTGCAGGTCTTTCACATTAACTGTCCATATCTCACTGACATTCAGTATAAAATCTGTTATACATGCCTCATGTATTCTGTTATTTGCATGCACAAAGAGAGAGAGAGACAGACAGACAGACAGATAAACAGTCAGACGGACAGAGTTTGTTATCAACAAGGATATCAGTTTTGTAACTTCCATCCTTGAATATGTCTCATACATAGCTGCACATTTAAAAAGTTCACTTCACAACTGCATGGCTTGGGGTTCAATTTCAGTTGCACAGCAGATTGGTCAAATGTGTTGACCAGCATCTTGTGAGTGAAATTTAGTCAACACAATCTTCTGAAATGCATCGTGGGTAATGTCACTCCTTCACTAACTTCTCTGTGACAATTTTTCCTCCTCTCCCATATCCATCTTCTACATTGTCCACCAGACTGTAAGTCAACAAACACAATCTAGGGTTTTGTGTTCATGGCTAAGAACTTTCCTTGCTGTTTTCTCACAAGATATTCAAACCTGAAATACATTCTGCATAATCTCACTCCTTCACTGACTTCTCTCTAATGTTTTCTTTTTTTTTACCTTTATTCATAAACTGCGTCTTCAAATTCAAACCTCTAGAACTTTCTCCCTATCTTGTATGCCTACCTTTGATGGGGTTCCATATTTTTGTATAACGTGACTAAAGTAATAGCTTAATATTATTCCATTCTGGTGCTTTCAACATTCCATTAACTGTCCCTATGGAACCTGTACTTTCTCTTGTCTTCATCCCATTCATTTTATTGCTCAGACTTCTACATACTGATCTATCCAGCTAACCTTGAGATCACAAGAGCTTCAATGTAGTTACTCAAACTGCTAGAAACAGCAGCTAAATCTTAATCAAATCCTACTCCCCATTTTAAAAGGGGAATGACACATTAGATAGTTATTAATATCTAATAACTACAGTATCAAGATATCTTTAAAGAAGCAGGATGGTCATGGTTGGAATATTTTCATCGTAGGTCTGCTCAACTATGGCTGACCTGGAGCTAACCATTAATATCAATAACACAGCTAACCCTTAATCTAACCCCATTGTCAGGCTCAACTGAAAGTAGGTTTCCTTAGTCCCATTCACACTTCTTATTCAACTGTTTGTGTGGTACTTTCCCTCCACTCTTGTAGAACAGCTTGTATACATTGTAAAGTGGTTGGTATTAGGAAGGGCACCCAACCCTAGAAACCATGTCAAAGCTGACTTAGAGCATGATACTGCCTTGAAGCACACTGGTTCCTATCAAACTGCCCAAACCATGGTGGCATGTGTATGCATGTATGTATGTATGTATGTATGTATGTATGTGTATGTATGTGTTTGTGTATATATATATATACATACACACACACATATAGAGAGAGAGTGCACATGGCCTAGTGGTTCGAGTGTTGCAGTCATGAGTCCAAGATCATGGTTTCAGTTCCAAGACAGAGTGGTGCATTGTGTGCTTGAGCAAAACACTTCATCTCACATTACTTTGTCAACACTTCAGCACCTGATATATGGCACACTGTACATCATAAGCACAGGTATGGCTGTGTAGTAAGAAGTTTGCTTCCCAACCACATAGTTCCAGGTTCAGTCCTAATGTGTGGCACTTTTGACAAGTGTCATGTACTATTGCCTTGGGGTGACTAGAGCCTTGTGAGTGAATTTGGTAGGTGAAAACCAAAAGAAGCCCAATCACCACTTGACAACTGATATTGGTGTGCTTATGTTCCTGTAGATTAAGTATCAGACTTAGAAAAAGATATATGAACTGGGATCAATTCATATGACTAGATATTCTTCAAGGGGGTGCCCCAGTATGGCCCCAGTCATTACACTGAAATGGGTAAAAGATTAAAAAATGTGTGTGTGTGTGTGTGTGTGTGTGTGTGTGCGTCTTTACCTTGGCATCACATGATTACTGTAAATGAGTAGTATCATTCATTTTCAATATTCTGCAAAAACATGTCTGGCCATGAGAAAATATTTCCTTTGTTTGTAAACTGGTGAATGTTGGTGACAAGAAGGGCATCCAGCTGTAGATAATCTGCCCCATGCAAACATGGAAAAGGATATGCTAAAATGATGGTGATGATGATATATTTATAAAAACAGCAACTATGCATTTTGAATTGGTTCCCATAATACACACTTAGGCATATATATATATATATATATATATATATATATATATGTGTGTGTGTGTGTAGGTATATGTGTGTGTGTGTGTGTGTGTGTGTGTGTGTGTATGTGTGTGTGTATGTATGTATATACATACACACACATATATTTACACATACACACACTGAAAAATATATCTATAATATATCAGAGAAAAGAGTTCTCAGTATCAATATAATTTTATATATACATAAGGTACAAAATAAGGTACATAATAATCACACATACAAACATTTCCATACTTCCCTTGTACACATGCACACATACACACATATACTCACACAGAGTTGAAACACTGATTTTTTTTCATCCCTTCCTTTCTCTCATTGCTATTACTTTCTCTCACTCCCTCTCAGTAAGGGCTATTACTCTCACTACTTCTCCTTCACTGAATTACTATTATTTCTCCTCCTTCGCATCAAGTGTGATTCTGGACAATATATATATATATATATATATATATATATATATATATATATATATATATATATATATATATATAAACACTACACCCATTATTATACTAGGAGATTTTGGTTGAGTCCATATCTTACTACGTTGAGTTACACCTGTAGATGCATAGGATATTCACGTAAATTTTTCATATTTTCTCCTTGTCACCACACCCTATAACAAGAAAACTGTTATGAATATGCAAACCCTATTAATTTACAGTCATAACTTGCCTGAAGACCATGTTCACCTACCACAGGTGAACTGAGAGTAATAAGAGGCTAATTTGACTAAAATAAAATATATCATTCAGACATACATACATACATACATACATGTGTATATGTATTTCATATGTGTGTATATACAATACAGAGAGGGAAAGTAAATAATAAGTAATAAATTAAAAGTGTATGTAACCGTTACTATTTGTTCTTAAATGCTTAAAATTTTATTTAAAAATCGATTATTATTTATAGAAATGATAATTTATCAAATATGAGAAAGTGCCAACTACCATGTCTACCAAACAAAGTTATTCCATTTGTCTTTGAATAAGTCAATCAATACCTTTATTGTATTATTGCTTCTTCATACTCTTGCATTAGAACAAAATCAAAATAAAACCAAAATATCTGTCTTTACCCCATGATCCCACATATGAGTGTAGGCTGAAAAGTTCATAGGCTGACCATAATGCAATGGTTGAAGTTGACTAAATGTGTTTTATTTTTCAACATAGCCTCCTTTGCAGTCTAAACACTTCCTCCATCAGTGTTGCAGCACTTGGATTCCCGTGGTATAGAAGCTGTCATCCTGACCCTCAAAAAAGTCAACAGTAGATATCGGTGCAATACTGCTTCCCAGCCAAGTGTTTTTTCATGCTGGAGAACAAAAAATAGTCAGATGGTATCAAATCAGGAGAATATACGCAGCAGCCATTGCAACCAGTTCAAAGCCACAGTCATGCACAGCAGCCATTGCAACCACAGACTTGTGTGCAGGAGCATTGTCCTGATGAAGCAGGACCCCTTCATCAGTTTTCCAGGCTGTTTTGACTTGATTGCCTTTTGCAGCTATCTTAGCAAGTTGGAATAGTATTCTCCACTGATAGTATGGCCTCTCTGAAAGTAGTCAATGAACACAATGCTCTTTGCATCACAGAAGATGGAAGCCATCACCTTCCCTGCTGATGACACCACCTTGGCCTTCTTTGGTGGGGAAAAAGACAGGTGTTTCCATTGCATGGACTGCTGTTTGGCCTCTGGCTCAAAGTGGTGAACCCAACATTCATCTTGGGTGAGGAAATGTTCAATAAAACCAGTTGGATGTGCTTCAAAAAGTGCCAAGTTTGCCTGCAATATGACCAGTCTGGTGTGCTTTTGATCAGGTAGCCACCAGGCAGAATTCTTTGAAATGCCAGGTTTGTTTTGCAGAATGTTCTCAACTCATTCACTGGAGGTGCCGACAGCATTAGCTATCTGATTAACATTTAAATGTCTGTCATTCATCACCATGTGGTGAACACAGTCAATTTTTTCTTGGGTGGTAACTGTGGCAGGATGCCCGGACTTTGGGTCATCTTCAAGACTCTCCCTACCCCTCTTGAATTCAGCTGCCCACTTTTGCACAGTTGATAAAGCTGGAGCATCATCTCCTAATGTAGCAACCATATCAGCTTGACTGTCCTTGAGGTCTTCACTTAATGAATTAAAAATTATTGGATTTTTATAACAATAATCACCTAATTAAATGCAACAATTATGATTCTCTAGGGAAAAATGTTAGTAATAAATGGATTCATAGTTTCTCTAATGTACAAAGGGAAGCAACCCACATTAAATCCCATCTCAACCTGAAGAGCATAAGTAACACAGTAAATAACAATTACACAGAATGTAAAGATATAAATCAAAATAATAATATGAATAGTAGTGATAATATGCATTGTGATTGCAAGGTTAAAAGTAACTGTTTATTTAAAAACCATTGTAAGCAAAGGAATGTAGTATATAGATGTAGAGTGATGTCTGAATGTAAGAGTTTTTTTTACATTGGAGCAACAGAAAATTATATCAAAAAGCACATCACTAATCACATTTATACCTTTAATAATAGAAAGAAGTCATCTTGTTCCAGCCTCAGTAAATTTATTTGGGAATTAAAAGACAGGAATAAAGTATTGCTGTGGAGTGGGAGATTGTAAGATAGGCTAGTACCTATAAAGTTGGAAACGTCTTTTGTTTACTCTGTATGGAGGAACTTTTTGAAATCTTGTATTCAAGGTGTCAACTCCTGAATGCAAGGAGGGAGACTATTTTTTTTTATATGTTCACACCTATAAATATGTTCTCAGAAACTACCATTAGATGTAATTTAAAGAATAAATTAGATATAATTGTAAGGTCACTGAAACCTTGAATCAGGCAGTATCTCATGATTAATATGCTTACATCAGTAACTAAAATGAGTAAATAATTTTTAATATATATCATTTTAATATTAATGTATAAATTAAATGGATGATATAAATATAAAGATTTATGTACAGGTAACAGTAGTATATGTTATATATAGTTTACTGGAACTTTAATTCAGACACATATCTCGAGAATATATGATTAATAGCTTATGAATGGTTAATTAATTTAAGTTAGAGATGCAATGTGTTGATTTAATATTGGTTTTAACTTCATTAGTTTCTTAATTTGATTTGTTTATATTTATGCTTTCCTCGATTAGATCATTCATTTCTTTTCTCACTATTGTTCACTAATATCGATGACATAATATTCAACTATGGTAATTAGTAAACAGTTTTGATTCATCATCATTTCATCATTTTCAAAACTTTACCACACACATGCACAAATACATAAGAATAGTAGCAGTTTTTTTAAATACACCTGTTGCTAAAACACACATATCTGAGTTTATTAAAGGACAACCAACATGTTGTATGTAGCTCCTTTCTAATAAATTCTCTCCCTTGATGAAATACCCAATTTACAATATTTGATATGAAAATTTAAATTAATTTAATTTAATTTGATTTCTCAAATTGAATTAATTGGGTATGGAAACAGTTGTAGGTGTAAAGAATTTGATGTTATACAGAATGGAATTTGTTCAAATAAATTGATGTCTATGTATTAATTTCTCCATTTCTTTTTCTCATACATGAATATTTATATACACATATCCATGTATGTGAAATTAACATCTTTGGTTTTTCATTGAAGCACTGGATATAATCATGGAACTTGGATGGTAGCATCCTTTTAAGAGGATTTGATATCCTTGATGTAATTATATATATATATATATATATGAGTAAACATGTATTATCTTAAATATAGTAGAAGATATATATAAATATATGGAGAGAGAGAGAAAGAGAGAGAGATAGATAGACAGACATATATATACATAAATATATATTTCATATATTGTGTGTACAGTTAAATGCATGACTACTACTGTTGAATTTAGAGCTCCAGTCGTGTGATTAAACAAATACTATTCTAATAGTATTAGTTGTTACACCATACAGAGCAAATGTACAAGAAATTATGATAAGCATAAATTTCTATCATTTGTTCTTATGTAGGTTTCACTGTTATGATTGTTTGGCACTCTGCATTGGATGCTTTGCATGCAAGTAGATGCTTAACCACAACAGAAGAGATATTGGATCTCTGTAACATAATGCAATAAAATGTTTCCTCTCATGATCCATTACAGTTAAGCATCCAGTTGCACTTAGAACATCCAGTGCAGAGTTCCAAACAACCACAATAATGAAACGTATGTAGGAACAAATGATATAAACTTGTGTTCATCATAAATTCTCATGATGATGATGATGATGATATGTATATATGTATGTATACATTTATATATATACAGGGTGCGGTAAGTAAACTGTCATCTAAATTATACAAAAATGAAAATAACACTGACATCTCATTTTAACAGATATATTTACCAAAATTACATAAAAATATCTTGAAATACTAAACAGTAAATTTATTCAATAAAATCACTATTGGCTTCAACCATGGCCTCTAGACGACTTTGGAATCTCCTGCAACTCTTCTGGACAGTCTCCTTGTTTAAGTTTGTGAATGCTGCTATAATCCTTGCCTTCAGTTCATCTTCGATGTTACAAGGAGTTTTTTGGTCTCTTGCTTAAGTTGATCCAGGCCATTTTTCAAAGGTGACAAAAGCTGATGCTATGGAATTTGCAGATGTGGAAGAGGTGAAGAAAAAACGATGGAGGCATTAAAAGGCATTACTTTGCAAGAGTTCCAGCAAAGGGAATATATGCACTTCTTAAGTATGTTACATTGGCACTATCCCTTTGAGACATCTGGCTGAGACTTGGCTTATACAATTGTAGAGAAACTGATTCCCTTACCTGTCATACTGTAGTATCATAAGATATCGTGCCTATACTGAATTTATAGTTTGCTGCATCACATTTACCTAATTAATGCATGTTGCTGAAATAGAGATTTTGTTTTTGTCTTTTGTTTTTTTTTGTTTTTTTTCTGTAAGTTGTTCCAATACTCACTGAATCTTTCACCTATATTCCAACATGCATCTTTGAATGTAGGTTCTAAGAATGATTGCACACGGTCCTTCTCAATATCTTATGTTGTATACTATATTTCTTCATTACATTTGATATGTGAAATTATGACACACATCATACAATTATTTTTTAAAATGTAGGGCTTACAGATGAGTAGTATGACTGATCTACCTGTTTTATATCATTAAGATTAGTTTCTAAGTAGATTTTCTTAAACCTCTTAGCTAAATCACTATTTGTCATGACATTCACAAACATTACACTCTCAAATGTTTTGTTATTGCACCACATACTGGCCAAAGTTATTTTATTATTACCATTAATTATTGTTTTAATATGTTATTAAATACAGGGCTTATTGTGTCTGTATCATTTTCACAATATTTTAAAACCTTTTTTAAGATTCTCAGTGCACTGTGAGCCTGTCAAAAACAATAACAAAACAAATGGCTTTGGAAGATAAAGTATGAATGAGATTTATCAGTCATGATGTATATTTAGAACATATTCCTCAGTACTGTTTTAATGTCTGACAAAAGACTAAATCAGTTTGGTAGATTTGGACATAATAGAGTCTTTTCTTATTACTGTTGGTCTGCAATAGGATTTCTTGTAATGTTTGAGTGGAGTATACACAATTTGTATGTTCCGTTCATAGTTATGTACTCTATCCATAACCCAATGCTCAATACAACTAAACTTTTCGTGGGATGTTTAGAAAAGTAGTCAGTGGGATGTGGGTATGTGTAGGGAGGTTGTCAATGGAAAGTGTGGAAAGGTTTTCAATGAGTGGTATAGAGAGATTGTCAATGGGAGGTGTAAAAAGGTTGTCAATGGTGATTTTTTAAAATATCATGGATACAATTTGCTTCTTGTAATTTTGTTATTTACTTTAACAGTGGCTTAGTGGTTAGGGGTATTTGGCTCATGGTCATAAGATTGTGAGTTTAATTCCTAATGGCACATTGTACTCTTGAGCAAGACACTTTATTTCACATTGCTCCAGTTGACTCAGCTGACAAAAATGAGAAGTAGCTGTATTTCAAAGGACAGTCTTGTCACAATCACATTCTGTGTCATACTGAATCTTCCTGAGAATTACATTAAGTGTACACATGTCTGTAGAGTGTACAGCCTCTTGCACATTAATTTTATGAGCAAGCTGTTCCATTGATCGGATCAACTGGAACTCTTGCCATAACTGACACAGTGCCAGTTCTTTTTTAAATACATCATTTTAGTAAAAATGTAATTTTTATAAACTTGTACTATAAGCAAATACACCACTCATAATTTTATACATATACAACACAAATGATGTCTCCATATGTTCAAAACCATCCCCATACAAGGAAAAAAGTGGAGGTATATTGATGATGAAATATGTAAGTTGTAGACAATACAGACAAAGAGGGAAAATAGAATGGAATCTATCAGTGACAAGCATCAACCTACACGTCAAACATTCAAAGAGTAACTATGCAGTACACCATCAATCCCCAAAGTTCAACAACAGCAAACTGTAAAGAAATCCTCCTCTTCATGATCTTCAAGTCTAATAAAAACTTGCATGTAACTAATTTTTGATAGATGTAGTGGAATTATGTCAGTGACCAGGTTGCAAAAATGCAACAGAAATTTTATCACCTCAGAAAATAAATAAAAGCTGAATATAACAATTTCTTTGTGTTTTAAATGATTTAAGTAACTTAAATGGTTATTTTCACCTAGTAATTATTTCAGTTTTAATACTCTGTCACAGGTGAAGTCATTTGCCATGCAAGTACAACTCTGAAATAATTCATCTGTTTGTTTATTTTGTTCTCTAGACACATCCCATCATTCCTGCTCAACACCCAGGCACCTTGCTATATATTATGAAGAGTATAATTACCTATGTCTCCTAATGAGTTAGCTGTACTTTAAGGAGAGATATCTGATTGACATGAGGATTGTGTTACCGTCTCTAATTAATCATATTTAGAGTCTTATTGGCTCACATGACAATGAGTAAGTTGTCAAGCAGCTTTGTTTACTGTGATATCTGCCTCACCACTACTATCTGCCCTAGATAATTACAGAGAGTTGTATGATGTGTTCATAGTCTAGTAGAAGAGGATTCTACAGAAAGGGCTTCTGTTTTAATAATTAATTAGAGAAGGTGACTCAAAACCCATGTTCTTTGTTGACACTTCCAGGCAGGTCATATCAAATCATCCTCTCCATGAATCAACAACTATTTGATGTAACTCCTTAAGTCAGCAATTTACAGACACAAGATTAGTTCATGGAGGATAGTCTTGTAGAACTGATCAGCTCAGAGCTGGATTATTTGGTCTGGCTACGTGCTGCTCACAAGTAAAACCAGTCAAATATTTAGATTTTATTAACAGACTAATGTTAGAATTGTTACTTTACAAAAAGCTACTGTGTTGAATGCCAGTAGTTTGTCAAGAAGTGAAAATGCTATGTCTTTATGCTTAGTGAAAGGTCTGAGCAGCATAGCTAGCAGCTAACCAACAAAGCTTTATGAGTCCTCTGGCTCTTCTGCCTTGTATTTCCCAAGCATCTAATTTACAAAAATCATTTGGTGCAAACTACATGGTATTTTCCATTAACCATGACACCTACGCAATTATTCCAGAAAAACAATTGGTTGAAATATGGGCCAGATCACCTGATAAGGAATATTATCACTAAGTATGGAAATTGATATGTTGTGGCCTTATCTCGTACTGAACTTACAAGGGGCTGAATGCTGAATATTACCATAGAATCATCAACTGAGCAATGCTTCTTGTATATTTGATGATGATGACTCAAGCCAAGGAAGTGAGGTTCTATCTACAGCATTTTCAAGCCTTGCTAGACTTACAAGGTTAATGCAGTAGGTGTTTAACTTGAACTTTTCTATGTTGATGTCTGTAAGGAAAAAATGTTAGCAAAGCAAGGGTTCCAGAGCATTGCAGCCCTTAAAAGGAAGGTTCAGAGTAAAGTGTTTAATATGGACTTTAGTGAAACACTATGGAGATGACAGGAGATGAAGAGGTGAAAACATCACTCTGCTTGCTAACTGAAAGAAGCAGGAACTATTGTAGTAGCAAGAATCATTAAAGTTAAAGATGAAGAGACTGTGATACAACATAGAAAATTTGCTGAGCTAATGATTATAAATTATTATTGAGTGGAGATTTACTCATAAATCAGATGTACTTCGTGGCAGAGTATAATTTGAAATATCTGTGTGTCTAGTAAGTGCTCTGTTCAGATCCTGACACAGTTGAAATATTTTCTGACTCTAAAGAGTAAGTTTAGCCTTTGTAACAAAAAAACAAAAAAAAAAAAACAGTCTTAGCTACATTTTTGGTTGATCAAATCTTTGTGAGAGGGTTTGGTAGTTGGTAATTGTTGGAAGAAACCCATTGATCAATGTCATCAATAGACGCCATGATTATAATATGTTAATGTAAGCAAATCTTTCAATTTACATTATTAATCTTTCAATTATTAAATCTTTCAATTGACATTATTAATCAACACATACTTAACAAGAGAGTTTCTATGTTGTAGTCATCTGTCCTGATAGAAATAGTTGCCAAATCTCCCTCAAATCATACATTCTTTTAGAAAATACCAGGAAGGATACATTTCATATTAGGTCACTTCTGGAATGATCTGACCCTAGCACTGCTAGCAGTTGAAATGTTAACCACTAAATAGTCTACCTCTCGTAGTCTGAGTTAAACTGTGTAGAAAGTTTGGATGATCATGACAAGAATGCTTTTGGTCATAGGCGTACTCATTCAAGTCTAACCTAGGGTTAAAGAAAGCAACAACAACAAAATGCATATAATAATAATTAGTGTTTCTAATTTTGGCACAAGGCCAGCAATTTTGAAGTGGGGAGGCAAGATGATTACATTGATCCCAGTGCCTAATTGGTACTTTATTTTGTTGACATGAAAGGATAAAAGGTAAAGTTAACCTTGGCAGAATTTGAACTCAGAATATAAAGAGCTAGAAGAAATGGCACTAAGCATTTTGTCTGACATGCAAATGATTCTGCCATCTTGCTACCTTACATATAATGATAATAATAATCTTTTCTACTAAAGGCGCAAGGCTTGAAATTTGTGGGGAGGGGACTGGTTGAATACACCAGCCCCAGTGTTTCACTGGCACTTAATTTATTGACCCTGAAAGGATGAAAGGAAAAGTTGACCTCGGCGGAATTTGAACTCAGAACATAGTGGCAGACAAAACACTGCTAAGTATTTCACCTGGCATGCTAACAATTCTACCAGCTCATCATCATCATCATCATCATCATCGTTTAACGTCTGCTTTCCATGCTAGCATGGGTTGGACGATTTGACTGAGGACTGGTGAAACCGGATGGCAACACCAGGCTCCAATCTAATTTGGCAGAGTTTCTACAGCTGGATGCCTTTCCTAACGCCAACCACTCAGAGAGTGTAGTGGGTGCTTTTACGTGTCACCCGCACGAAGGCCAGTCAGGCGGTACTGGCAACGGCCACGCTCAAAATGGTGTCTTTTATGTGCCACCCGCACAAGAGCCAGTCCAGGGGCACTAGCAACGATCTTGCTTGAAAATCCTATGAAGGCCAGTCAGGCGGTACTGGCAATGCCCACGCTCAAAATGGTGCATCTTATGTGCCACCCGCACAAGAGCCAGTCCAGGGGCACTGGCAACGATCTCACTTGGCTTGCCGGCTCTTCTCACGCACAGCACATTTCCAAAGGTCTCGGTCAGTAGTCATCGCCTCGGAGATGGTGGTGGTAACAACAATGATGATAATAATGATTTCAAATTTTGGAACAATTTTGAGGCACTTTCTTTTAACCTTGAAAGGAAGAAAGGGAAAGTTAAAATCAGTAGGATTTGAACTCAGAATGTAAAGAGCCAGAAGAAATGCCATAATGATTCTACCTCACCACTCTAAAGAATGGTAATAATAATAACTAGCAGGACCCATGGAAATTCCATGGTATAAGTCGGCAATTTGAAAACATTATGTCATTAAACACAAGCAAGGAATTGCTAAAAATTCTTTTGATGTCCTGCCATTTAATAAGGCAAGATATATACCTCCTTGTAATACATTTGACAGATATGATGTGCTTTATAGTTTAAAGAAATAAAAGACAAATTAAAAAGATAGTAATTTCATCCATTCATGAAGTTATTTACTTATTAATTTTTTTTTACATACATATTTTACCTGTGAATTTGCATGTGTAAACTGGGAATGCATACAATGAGTTTCTCTGGCCTAAGTGTACAGAAAACACTCGGCGAGAAATGGAAGAAAATTTGAAGAAAGAAGAAAAAAAACAACACAATAATAACAACAACAATAATAATAATAATAATAATAATAATAATAATAATAATAATAATAATAATAATAATAATAATAATAATTAATTCGTTTTATTGGCCACAAGGGCTAATATCAATTAAAGACATATAAGGACAAAGAAAGGACGAAGGTTACAAAAGGTTTTGTCCAAAAAGGTAGGAAGGTTCGTCTACACAGAGGAAGAAAACGAAGAAAGATATAATAAATAAATAGATAAATAAATAGATAAATAAATAAGTAGAACTCCCAAAGGGGGAGGCGCTTCGAAAAAGGAAAGGTTACACGTGGAAAAACCCATAAAACCACGGGAGCCTGGTCAGAAAAAATAAGAAAGGGGTATAGAGCCCTTTCTCCTTTTACATTACCTTTTTTTTTTTTTTCTACAGGTGTATTCTCAGAATTGGTCCGTTTATACTGGCCATTTTTCCAACAGTCACCCATCTTTCAATGAATTTGCTATGAGACAGCACTTCCCTCTCTACTCTCATCTTCCTTTTCAAGTGGAACTTGAAAAAGTTGATGAGGCCTTGGCCAAAGAGGAAAGTGTCTGTCTTTAACCCTTTCAAACGGGTCCACCATATCACCTCTTTCGCTACAGCCACTAGGCATAGGAAAATTGCCTTGCCCTCCTGGTTAAAGGAGGTCGGCGGGTCAATTCTCACGATGGATCCAGCTGATAGCCGGATCTGTCCTACACGTGACAGTAGCTGTTCGATATAGACCCACAGGTCAGCAATGCTCGGGCACTGGACGAGTGCGTGCAGAACGGTTTCGTCGTCCTGAGCGCACCTCGGGCAGGTCCGGTTGACGGCACTTCCATGTCGGTAGAGTTTATCTCGAACAGGTAGCGCACCTAATGACAAATAGCAGGTTGCACAATTACCAGTGTTTTAATTGTGACACCATCACTAGATGTATCATCAGTCAGAGCATAGGGAGATTCCAACTGCTTCCTTTCATTATTATTATTATCAGCATCACTGATATTATTTTCATTTTTTTTACTACTTGTCATTGTTAATATTTCCTCTGATCTGACATGAGTTTTGGCTAAATTATTATTATTATCATTATTACCACCACCACCACCACCATTATTACCATCATTATTATTATTTCCATTTATTATTAAAAGGTATTATTGAATGCTGTTTAGTTTCAACATTTGTCTTGTACTTGAGATAATCATAAATATGTGAGGGTTTAAGGGAATAGCAGGTGCAAGAAAAACAGCTTGGTGAATAGATTAAATTCCAAAGGTCTATAAATAGATTCAGCAGATAGTGAAGTGATCAGCAATGGCCATCCCTGTGCAATAAGGAGACAAAGAGGCCTCAAACCGTTAGGGTCAGCAGAGGTCAAATGTGTATACTACTACTAGCAATCAATGAGAGTGCTGACCTTGGCCTTGAAAAGAACCAATTCACCTTGTTCTATTTTTAATTACTGATAGAAAAATAATTGAAGAATCATTTTACCGATGCGATGCGTACTGCCTTAATTCTTCGATACGCCGGAGTTTTAATGGTGGCAGCTGATGAAGGGGATGTTTCTATGTGGCCTGCTTGTTTGTTGCACCTTGTTTACCATTTTTGTCCTTGTTCTTTTGCCACGTCATGTACCCAGTTATGTATCTATATGTACATGTGGATGAACATATATACATACATGTACATATATATGCATATACTCATATATTGTTTATATATATATATATATATATAAATAATTATATATATATATATATATATATATATACACAGATGTTCACTTCACTGGATTTTTGAATTACTGAATTCTGTTTTTGTCATATGAGTGAAAAAGAAAAAACAAAATTTTGTGAATACTGGTCCAACTCCAGCCTGTTGTTATCCAGCAAGGGACCAGCATACACAGCGCAGATGGAACAAACAAGTCAATGCTGTGGTCATGGAGTGTTACTACCTGAGCAACCCCGTAGATGAAAATGGTGTCCATCTTAGGGGATACCCACAATATATGTATGATCAATGAAGAGAAAGAGGATTGTTTCAACTCACAGAACACAGATTATGTTATCAAACTAGAGCAATAATGAGTGTATTGTATTCAGTACTCAGGCAAAGAGTAAATGATGGGACAAAAAGCTTCAATAGGTCAAGTAAAGAAAGACAACAATGAAAGCTAGAACTACATGCACTGTACACAAAATAAAACACAAGAAGGAATATAAAAATAAATATTTTCTTTTCTTTCTTTCAGCTTTGAAAGTGGTGATGATGATGATGACCTTTGCAGCAATACTGACGATCCTAAGAAATATGCAAGGTAATCCAAGGTTTTTTGTTTGTTGCATTTCTTTTTAATGTTTCTCTCTCCCATAAACTATCATTGAGATCATTCCTGGACCAAACTGACTCACAGAGATAAGAATTTCTTTTTGGTGTCTAATTCCTTCCTTTGACAGAGTCTTACTCTACTTCATTGATTCTCAATCTTTTGAACTTTGTAGTACTGGAACTCAAAATAAAAATTAAAAAATTATTAGTTTACTTTGTATAGAAAGTTAAAAAGTAACTGCTGCACTTCGTGTGGAAAGTTAAAATGTAGTTGCTGCATTTCATGTGGAAAGTTAAAAAAAACTTGCATATTTCATGTGGAAAGTTTCAAAATTGTGTTTTGAACTTAAAAATTCAGGAAAAAAATATATTAAAAACATATAATGCTTACTATTTCTATTAAACACACTTGCACCAGATCCTATCAAGTTGTCAATGCCATGCCAGTATAGAACAAGAACATTAAATGATGATGATAATGTACATATATTGTGAGTGGGTAGTAAGAATGAGAGATGAGGACTGTTCCATCTGGCTTTATTAAAAGATATATAAAGTGAAAGTAGACCAAACAAGACTCGGTTTAAAACAACTGGATTCAAAATGTAGGAGATTGAACCTCACAGCTGCAATAACAGAAGATCAGAGAGCATGTCAACCTATTTTAGTATGGAAAAGTCATTAGTAAAATAATAATTATGCGTTGCAGTGGTATATTAGCATAAACTTATGAACTCTGTCACTCCCATGAGAAGAAGAAATAAAGAAAGTGCATCCATTGTAATTCAATACCTTTTGATTTAATAATAGGAGTTAATCTATGTCCAAGACAGATGGTGATTGGTGATTGGTGATTTACTGCTGCAAAATCCAAGTGATGCAAGCTAAATGAGTTTACATTTAGCAATTGCCAGCAAGCCAGGTGTGACCGTAACCGTGGCCTATGCCAGCGCAACATAACCAGCCCATTTAAGAGTACCCTTCAATCATTGGATAATAAACTGCACTTGTGAAGACCTGTTGAGGCAAGTGAAATTGTTGTCATGGCCGATGACAGTACCGCCTGATTGGCACCTGTGCCAGTGACAAGTTAAAAGCACCATTTGAGTGTGATCATTGCCAGTGTCGCCTGCTCCCTGTCAAACTATCCACCCCATGCCAATTTGGAAAGCGGACATTAAATGACAATGACAGTGATGCTGATGAATTGTTTATGTCGATATCTTAGCTGCTGTTTAAAAAACAATCACTAACTAACCCTAAATAGAATGCATTTCTATTGCAGGGAACTTCTAACCAATTATTTAGTAAAAGCACAAATGGAAAATATAAGCAACAGACAGGAACTGCTAACCTACAAGATTCGTTCCAACTGCATGACACCTTGGACAGGTGTCTTCCACTATAGCTCTGGGCTGACCAATGCCTCGTGAATGAGTGTGATAGCCGGAAACTGTGTGGGTGGAAACCCATTGTGTGTGTGTGTGTGTGTGTGTGTGTGTGTGTGCGTGTGTGTGTTTGTCCCTTACTCCCCATTGCTTGACAACTAGTGTTGACTTCTTTATGTCCTTGTAATTTATCAGTTCAGCAAAGGAGATCAATAGAAAAATATGCAAATTTGATCAACTAAATCCTTCAAAGTGGTGTCCCAGCATGGTCACAGTCCAATGACTGGAACAAGTAAAAGGTACAAGATATAATAGGCTTCTTTGTTTCCATCTACCAATTTAATCATAAGGCTTTGGTTGGCCTAGGGCCATAGCTACTCAAGATGCCATACAGGGAGACCGAACTTGAAACTATATGGTTGGGAAGCAAATATCATAACCACACATCCATGCCTTGTTTGAAATATGTACTGCCTATTTGTTGATTATAAGCATATTATATACAGAAAATTCTGCTCTGATAGTGTCATGTTTCAAATGATTAATAGCTTCTGCTTCAAGGCTGCAACTTTTTAATTCTTTGGATCATTCCATCTAGCACTTAATGTGAGTAGCAGGTTGGAACATCATCTGGTATTGTTTTAGTTCTTGTATCTTTTACACTGTATAACATGATTTTTTTCCTTGGGTAGCAACTGTTATTTCCTATTTGCTTGCCCCTAGAAAGTAGTGGTATTATTTCCTTTTGTTACATTTATTCAAACTCCAAAGAATCCTTTTCAACGCATGACTATGATGCTTACCCACTACTCCTGCTCATGATCAGAGATGCACATATTGCCAGCCACATGCTCAAGTGGTTAAGGTTAAGCAATCAGTGGTATTGAGCAAAATATTTACTATAACAATATTTCTGCTTCAGCAACTCAGCACTGAATCTGTTTGAAATGTAATGGAAAATAGGTCAGTTTCAAAACATTGATGTTCAGGTGACAAAAGTAAAATTTGAAGGAAATAGTAGTCATTTTCTTTGATTTCTAGATAGAAACAAATAGGAAATAACACTTACTGACCAAAGACAATGAGAAGAAAAAAACTTTGTTACACAATATTATTTTAATCTTTTACTTGTTTCAATCATTAGACTGCGACCATGCTGGAGCACCACCTTGAAGGATTTAGTCGAACAAATTGATGCCAGTAATTTTTTATTTATTTTTTAAAGACTGGAACTTACTCTATAAGTTTCTTTAGCCAAATCGCTAAGTTACAGGGACATAAACAAACCAACAGATTGTCAAGCAGTTGTAGGAGACAAACTTACACACACACACACACGTGTGTGTGTATGCATGTGTATGATGGACTTCTTTTAGTAGTTCCCATCTACTAAATCCACTAAGACTTTTGTTGGTCTGGGAGTATGTTGTGGGACTGAACCTGTTTGGGAAGCAGACTTCTAGACCACAAACAGCAATGTCATTTTTTCTTCTTTTAGTTGTTAGACCTTGAATAATTTTTAATCAAAAAAATCTACCCCAGTACTTGAACACCTTGTTTCTCTGGTCATTGACACACTAAATATTTCAACATTTCACAGCTAACTTGGAAGAAACCCACATGATTATCCACCATCTCTCTAACAACAACTTTAGTCACCTTTTTTGTATTCAGTACCTCTACCATTTATAGACAAATACTTATGCAATCAAATGACAGTTCAATATCCATGATGACTTTTACAAATATTTTTTTTCATGCTCAGTATTTTTGAAGCATGGAATAAAAACTCACATCAGTTGCCAGCTGCCAGGACATCTGTTTCTTTCAAATTTTCATACTTCTCAAAATTCAACAACATTAATCCTCTTTATACTTCTTTTATTGTCATGTGTGTTATTATATGTATTGTGCATGTACTTCTAGTTTACATTGATGTCTTTACCTGACTTATTACTGTTTTCTCTTCCCTCTTTTACACCTTTTCCAACAAGTTGTAGTGCAACCAAAACACTGTATGCAATAATTTCATTATAATATTATCATAACACCATTATTCCTAATCCAAACCTATCACCATTTCACTCCATCCATACAACAATATCTCTCTCACCCTTCAACACTGCAGTTGGGGAAGACATGTTTCATAAATCAATGAGGACCTAACCAGTTGCAGTGTTAGATATAGTAAAACTGCAGAGCTTTCCACAGAGAGGTGGCCGATAATGCCAGCAGATTAGCCAGTGTTGAGTTCACAATAACTCTTACATTGTGGACCACCATACAAAAGGACGTTAAAGATAAATATTGATCTTAATCATTCATCATCTTCCTGTGCTTGTAACCACCTTTCACTACATCTTTTCCTTCACTTTCTTCTTATCTATCACTTTCTTTTTTACCATCATTCTCACCTTCATCACTTTTTCTGCATCACTCATTCCTTCATCATGCACTTCTTATCGAATTTATGTGTGAGTATGAGGGTATGAATGTATATGTGTATGCATATATATATACCTATGAATGTGTGTATATGTGTATATGTATATTTATATATATATATATATATATATATATATATATATATATATATATATATATATATATATATATATATATATATATATATATATGTACACATATATAAATGTATGAATACATATATATATATATATATATATATATATATATACACATGTATAAGTGTTTGAATACATATATATGTGTTTATGTGTGTGTATACTGGGGTAGCCAAGTATCTCCTCTGTAGTTTCGAAAACTACTTGGCAACCCCACAGATGTGATACCACATAAAAAGCACCCACTACACTCTGTAAAGTGGTTGGCATTAGGAAGGACATCCTGATAGAATAAGTACTAGGCTTACAAAAAATAAATCCTGGGATCAATTTCCTCAACTAAAGGCAGTGCTCCAGCATGTCCACAGTCACATGACCGAAACAATTAAAGCAATAAAAAATTATGCCATTTTAATCTCGAGCAACGCCTGGTATTTCTGCTAGTGTATATACATAAATATATAAACATATGTATTTTAATATTATAGCTACATATATATATATATAATCAAATTAAAACATAGGGTAAAAATCAGATATTAATTAACGTTGATTTATTACCAGGAAGCTAGCACATTGAAAGAATCCGAGAGATTCAGAAAAAATATCTGAGATCTTAGGGGATTATATATATCCACATGTATATATATATATATATATATATATATATATATATATATATATATATATATATATACATACATTTGCACAGGTTTGTGTGCCATATTCGTCTGCCTTATACAAATGAATATAATATATGCACATATTTATTCACAGACCTATATAGATTGTCTTTATTTTTCTTTCATTATAAATATTTAGTGTTTTACTGTGGAATATATATGTACCAACATGTTTGAAAAGTATTATTAAAATGATGGAATGACTAAGAGAGAAAAGGAAAGGTAAAAAGGAAGACTACAAGACTCCTGCAAACATTTTCAATTCCAGCAATATCAATTATAAAAATAAGATATTCCACCAAGATTGATTTATATATATATACAGATATATGAATACAAATATATAAATATGAATATAAATATAAATATATATATATATATATATATATATATATATATATATATATATATATATATATATATATATTTATATTTATATATATATGCATAGATAGATAGATAGATAGATAGATAGATAGATAGATAGATAGATAGATAGATAGATAGATACACATGCATACATCTATATATGCATATATGTATATATAGATAAAACTTGCTTGGAAATGGATTCATGGCATTCAATCAAATAATAATATAAATAATATATATATGCATATATATTTATGTATATGTACATACTTACATATATATGTATATACATATGCATGCGTGGGAACAGGACGTCACAGAACGTAAACAACAAAATATACGAAAATATGGAATACGAATACATGGAATATGAACTTTTTTGCGAGCAACAAAGGAAACAAATGA
This sequence comes from Octopus bimaculoides, assembly GCF_046866305.1. Lineage (NCBI taxonomy): Eukaryota > Metazoa > Mollusca > Cephalopoda > Octopoda > Octopodidae > Octopus > Octopus bimaculoides. Next base: position 27,808,766 of record NC_142934.1, read on the forward strand.
AAACATAAAGAACGTGGGAGCCACGAGAGAGCAAAGGAGGAAGAGTGAGGGAGAGAGAGTGACAGACAGAGAATGGCGAAGGGGAGAGAAAAAATATTAGAGAAAGAAAGACTACAAGACTCCTGCAAACACGTGACCATCGGCCATCTTTCTTTCTTTCTCTAACTTGTGTTTTTTATTTCCTCTTGATACAGCTGGATGAATCAGACGTATTCCTATCCATCTCCTGTCCAAGCCTGCTTCTTCGCGTTCGCTACCTCACTTTGTTTAGGCTTAGTAGCCCTTCCTGTTTGTTTTCACTGTCCTGTTCTTGTTACCAATTTTGACCCTCCGCAAAATCCCAAATTGTATCTAATTTGCTTTGCAGGAGCAACTGTTTTATCGAAGGCATATCTTGTTGGGAAATGCTTGAAATACAGATTAGAAAAACCAGCCGACAACTGATGAAGGGTCGTTCTTTATGTTGCGTGTCTTGTTTTCCATTTGTTGTCTTCGTTTTTCACAAAAAAAGTTCATATTCCATGTATTCAAATTCCATATTTTCGTACTTTTTGTTGTTTACATTCTGATATGTCCTGTGTCCATGCATACATATATATATACATATATATGTACGTATGTACATGTGTATATATGCATATTTATTTATTTATTTATGTGTTTCAGCCAAGTGGCTGCGGTCATGCTGATATATATATTATTTATATTATGTGTATATATACATATATATATATATATATATATATATATATATATATATATATATATATATATATTTATATAAATATATATGCATGTATATATATTTATCTACTATCTATCTATCTCTCTTCCTCTCTCTTTCCCTATTCCTATTTCTATCTATCTCTCAGTATATTTTGTGTGTGTGTGCATGTGTGTGTGTGTGTGTGTGTGTGTGTGTGTGTGTGTGTGTGCATGTGTGTATCTGTTTGTGTGTGTGTGTATGTTTGTATATTGGTTTCAAAGGTCAGCAATTTTAGAGGAGGGTATAAGTTAATTACATCAGCCCTAGTGATTAAGTGGTGTTTCTTTTATCGACTCCTTGAAGATGAAAGGCAAATTTGAACAGCAGAATTTGAATTCAGAGTGTAAAGACAGACGAAATGCTTCTAAGCATTTTGCCTGATGTGGTCACGGTTCTGCCAGCTCACCACCTTCCTATGTTTGTGTATTGAAACATACATATATATTGTTCATACCAATGTGGTATATATAGATAGGAAGTTAATTTAGGTTGAATGGTCTTCCTATCATCAACCCCTTTCTCTTTTGCAAGATGGGGAGAGTTCTTCTATTCCGGAGGAATTCAAAAGACCAAGGCTAGAGGACAAGTTATTGACAGGAAATGCCAACAGGTACATATATATATATATATATATATATATCTTCTGCAACTCATCTGGACTGTCTCCTTGTTTAAGTTGCTGAATGCTGCCATAGTCCTTGCCTTCAGTTCATCTTCACTGTTACAAGCAATGTTGTTGTTCTCTCACTCAACTGAGCCCCACACATAATAATGAAGGGAGTTGCAGCCTGGGGAGTTAGGTGGCCAGATGTTATGGGTGATGTGGTTGCAGAAATTGTCTGACACCCATGACTGGGTCCACCTGCTTGTGTGACATGGTGCAGAGTCCTGTTGCCAGACATAGGGTCTTACAGAAGCCACCCTCTTGACCTAGGGCAGCACTACCTCCTCTAGGGACTTGATGTAGGCCTCCATGTTGAACCTGAGGCTATGTGGGAAGATGAATGGAGGCATAACGTTGCTGTCACGAGTGATCACCATAATGTTGACTGGATGTTTGATTTTTAACACTCTCGGTAAGGTCCTCAGATTGCACTGTCCTCAGATTGACACCCAAACATTCTGTATGTATTGGAGCTTCAAGCATGAATACCAAACAGTACAGCATGTCATTTCCAAATTTCTGAGAGAGTGAATTGTATCATGGTGCTGCTTTTCATACAGACGGTGCCCAACTGACCCTACTATACTGTGTAATCGACAAAATCAAAAATAAACAATGTACGTCCATGAAATTAAGAATATAATTTGGCAACAAATTTACCCATCACACCCTGTATATATTGCCACTAAATCAACAATCCAAAAGAAAAGCACACTCTAAGTTATAGAGCATTTGAGTATTTAAAGATAGTTATGGCCAATCTATGAAGTTACCTAGGTTTTGCATCCATAAAGCGTTGCTTTACATCTTGTCAGACCAAAGACTTGTAAAGCTAAGCACTTTACGGACATAAAACTCTAGGTAACCCCATAGACTGGCCATAACTATATTTATCTAAATGCATATACATATGGATGGATGGTGGATGAATGGTGGATGGATATATATATTTGTTTTAACAGACAGGCTCTGGAGGAGTAGTGGAAATGTTACCTTGCATGGAAGCAGGTGAGGGTTGGCAACAGGAAAAGCATCCAGCTATAGAAAATTTATCTCAACAAACTTCATCTGACCCACAGTAAGATGTAAGCATGAACAATGATGATGACACACATACACACTTCTATATGTATGTGTGTGTGTGTGTGTGTGTACACAAACACACACACAAATCAAAGGTGGAACAGACAGAACATAACAAATGAAAACCATCAAAACACAATGTGCAGAAAATTGGACGACAGCACAACAAACAGCAAACAGGACAAAGCAAGACACACAGATCATTCACAGCTAATTACCACTTCAGTTGGAGTCTGGAATGTCTTAGTAGTTTATATATATATATATATATATGAAAGGCTAAAGACACCCTTCGGTCATGAGCGACCATGGGCTTGCACCGAGAAAGTTCCCCTCCAAGGCACAAGTCTGAGTAAGGTTGTTCATGGAAGATCAGCAGTTGTCCATGCATACTAACCACCCCTCTCCATACCACCAGTGTTAACCAAAGGAAGGGCAAAGGCTGAAACAGTTTGGCACGAGTGATGTCAGAACTCATTTCTACACCTGAATGAATTGGTGGTGCAATAGGAAATAAAGTGTCTTGCTCAAGAACATAATGCACAGCCCAGTCTGGGAATCAAACCTACTACCTCATGATTGTGGGCCCAATGCTCTAACCACTGAGCCATGCACCTTCATACACACACACACATACATACATATATATATATATCATCATCGTTTAATGTCCGCTTTCCATGCTAGCATGGGTTGGACGATTTGACCGAGGACTGGTGAAACCAGATGGCTACACCAGGCTCCAATCTGATTTGGCAGAGTTTCTACAGCTGGATGCCCTTCCTAATGCCAACCACTCAGACAGTGTAGTGGGTGGTTTTACGTGCCACCGGCATGAAGGCCAATCAGGGGGTACTGGCAATGGCCACGCTCAAAATGATGTATTTTATGTGCCACCCGCACAAGAGCCAGTCCAGCGGGACTATATATATATATATATATATACATACACATATATGTATATATATATATATATATATATGGGAAAAAAGTCAAGGTAGAAAATGCTAAAATAATTTTATAAAAAATATTTCAGTACCGGTTTCAGTCATTGAGACTTTTTTCAACTGTAAGTATGGAAAACAATTAAATTTTGGAAAAATCAAAAATTAAAAATCTTTTAAAAGAATATTTGCATCGTAAAGAATCTCTCTTTATCACAAAATACAGACCCCTTTTGAATGCATCTCCAACGAATGACATATCCACCGCCACCTTAGAATAACACACACACAAATATTAAAAATGATACATTCAAAAGAGATACCCCAGAATTCATTAAAAACAGTCCCAATCACTGCTATAATCCACAATGAGCCACTTTTAGGTCACTTGACCATTTAACATCCTACTACAATTATACCATCACACATTCTTTTATTATTCTTTCTCTTCTTCTCCTTCTTCTTCCTCTCCACCACCTCCTTCCTTACTTTACTACTACTGCAGTTTAGAATAACACCTACACAAATATTATAAACAATACATTCAAAAGAGATATCTCAAGAATTCAGTCACTACTACCATCCGCAACAAGTCACTTTCGGGGCACTTGACCATTTAACATCCTACAACTATCATAGCACTCCTGCCTCCTCCTCCTCCTCTTCTTCTTCTTCTTCTTTTTTTCTCTTCTTCTTCTTCTTCTTCTTCTTCTTCTCCTTTTCCTTCTTCTTCTCCGCCAAGAATTCATAATGACCTCAAACCCACAAGAGTAAAACAAGAGAGACAGAAACAGGCAGAAACAAGGAAAATGCCCCTTGTATGTGAATACTATGCAAATATTCTTTTAAGAAACTTTGCATTTAATTTTTCCAAAATTTAATTGTTTTCCATACTTACAGGTGAAAAAGTCTCAATGACCGAAACCAATACTGAAATGTTTTTTATAAAATTATTTTAGTATTTTCTACCTTGCCTTTTTTCTATATATATATCAACTCGTGTGTTCCTTTTCAACCTTCTACATATATATATGTAGAGAGAGAGAGAGAGAGAGAGAGAGAGAGAGAGAAAGAGAAAGACAGACAGACAAACAGATAGATATATAAACACACACACACGTGTGTGCATGTGTATATGTACGTGTGTGTGTGTACACATGCACACTGGTACATAAACAAAGAAATGGTAGTTGATACATATAATATAGTATATTTCTTTGTTTGAAGCTGATGATTCACTTTCTTGCAACTTCACTACTCTGAGTTTTTCACATATCTATACTATTATTTATTCATTCAGGTGACAAACAGAGCAAAATAGAGATAGGCAGACAAATAGTTAGAGAGAGTGAGGGAGAGAGAGTGAGGGGGAGAGAGTGAGGGAGAAAGAACAGAAGAAAGGAAGGGATATAAGGAGTGAGAGAAAGGGAGATAAGAAAAGAGATGGAGAAAGAAATGTGAAAAGGACCTAAGAAACTGAGAAAACCATAAATATTTTTATGAAATAAAAATACCATCTTATTTAAAACAAATAAATCATAACAGAATTCAATTTACACTTAAACTGATTGAAACAAATTTGATTAAGCATTTTGTTAATCTTTTTTCCATTTGTATATTTTTCATTATTCATCTTTCTCTGGAATTATGATGAAATGTGGAAGTTTGAAGGATGTTGTCATTGTTAAGATGATGGCATTTGTGGGGATATTGGTGCTGCTAGAGGTGGTGGTATTGCAGTAGTGCTTGTAGAGATGGTGGTGACATGGCAATAGTAATTGTCATGGTGGTGGTAGTGATGCTGGTGGTGGTGGGGTGTTATAATGGTGGAGTTGTGATAGCGCTTGCAGGGATGACAATGAGGATAGTTATAATAGCAGTGGAGTTATTATAAAGTGTAGGCCACACTGGATGAGGTAGTGGATTAATACATACATATAACCATATATATGTACATTTATAAATATATATTTATTGATATGTGTGTGTACGTATATGTACATATATATTCACGTAAGTGATGAGAGGGTGTATTGGTATCCCAATCAGCTCAAGTATTCATTTATATAGTTGTGATGCCAATAATTATTACCTAATGATTTGCTGCAGTTCTGCATCTGGATTCATCATCAGTATCTGTCTAATTATCTAGATATGCATGTTTGTGTGCATATGCACATATGTGTGCATGGTGTAGCTGTAAAATTAAAATGACAAAGTCGTTTCACTTATGTATCTAAGTATATATACTAATGAACCTACATTTTATATCCACTTATGGTAGCTTGAAACTATATACACAAATCCCCAGCTTTAATGACAAAATTTCTTACACCCACATATACAACAAATTCATCACTCTTTGATATAGAATATACACGAAGTGTATATATATATATATATATATATATATACACGAAGTGTATATATATATATATATATATATATATATTAGTCCACACAGTAAAGTGGTTGGTGTTTGGAAAGGTATCCAGCTGTGAAAAACCATGCCAAACACACCTCACCACTGTTGGTGCCACATAAAAAGCACTCAGTCCACTCTGTGAGGTGGTTGGTGTCAGAAAGGGCATCCAGCCATTTAGTCTTTGGTCATACAGACACACACACACACACACACACACACACACACACACATATACATATATAAATATATATATATACACATACACTTATATATATACAAGGGGGTATCCAAAAGTAACCAGAAATGTTCTCGGTGGGACAAGCCCATTGTAGTTCAGGCTTCCACTGCTAGAATCCATTTGATGTGACCTTCAAGCATCAGTCTGCCAACTGGCGTCTTCAACTGGAATCATACTGTCATGTGATGTGTCTTTGTTTTGCAGTGCACTGATTTTTGCAATGGATGAAATGAAGGCACAGTGTGCTTCCATAAAATTCCATTTTCTGCTGGGGAAAAGGGAAGCCAAGATAGTTCTCATGGTTCCAGCAGTGTACAAGCCAATAGATGACATATTATTCAATATAAAATAGTGTACATCTAAACACAAGAGAAATTATATATTTAAGTATATATATATATATATATATATATATATATATATATATATATATATATATATATATATACATACACATACGAAGGGGTACCCAAAAGAAGCTGAAATTTTGCAATATTATTTTATTCACTTAGTCTACACTTTTATTGCTTTCAAAGTATTCTCCATTTGAAGCAATGCATATCTATATCTATCTATCTATATATATCTATCTATCTATATATCTATCTATCTATATATATAAAGCACAATTTATTCGTGATCAGAGGCATTCATAAACTGAGGTCCTACTGTATTAACTGAATATGAGAAACACAGGAGATGGTGATAAAGCATGTCATTCATGATCAGAGTTGTTCGAAAACTGAGGGACTGGCTTTACACTCTGAGTTTAAATTAAATAAGTACCAGTTGAATACTGGGGTTGATGTAATCAACTTATCTCCTGCCCAAAACTGCTGGCCTTGTGCCAAAATTTGAAACCAGTATTATGACTGATGATGTAATTCATTAGGCACACACAATTATCGCTCAGGTTAACATGCTGCCTAAACTCCAGCTTAAACTACAACTAAAAAGGCAAGGATGTTATAGCTGCTTGATGAAGATGGCTATAGGCAGTGTTTGAATTAGGCAGGTACATGTATACTATAATAAAAGCATAGACAAGCTAACAACTGATATCTGATCAGATTATGACATTTGTATATTTAACCCTTTAACATTTAGATTAATCCATTAATTATAATGCTTATTTATTCACATTGTTTTGAATTAATCGTGCATTATCTCATGGCTTCAAGGTTTTGATGGTATGATTGTTTATTTTTAGAATGACATTGTAGGGTAGGTGTGAGATGTTGGACCTGGTCAGTTTGAACAGAAAAGAAGCAGAATATTTTGGCCAGATAAGGTCGGATTAAATGCTAAATAGTTAAACATTGACACAGCATGAGGGTGGAATTGGACTGGTCATTGTAAGTTCTTAGGTAAAACTGGTCATTCAAGTCACTACACCCAGCTTCAGACTCTATCTACAATGACCAGCTTTACCTAATACCGATACTAGTATATATCATAATCATTATGGAAGAATACTAACATACAGCATAATCATTATGAACATCCCTCAATTGATCTTTAATCAACCTCTTTTAAACTAAACTCCTATAACATTCAATTTTATTTTCATGCAGTGTCAATGCTGAAATATATAACTGTCATAATCTGACCTAAAACCAGTGGTTTTTCCTGTTTAACCTTTTATTCAATAATAATAATAATAATGATGATAATAATAATAATAATAATAATAATAATAATAATAATAATAATAATAATAATAATAATAATAATAATAATAATAATAATCCTTTCTACTATTGGCACAAGGCCTCAAATATGAGGGGAGAGGATTAAGTTGATTGCATCGACACCAGTGTTTCACTGGTACTTTTTTATCAACCCCGAAAGGATGAAGGGCAAAGTCGACCTCAGCGGATTAATAATAACGATAATAACAGTCATCTGTTGTTGTCGATGATGACCAAGCACATCAAACAGGAGAAGATGGGTCACAGTGGCTGCTCCAGCAGACGTGTGCTCTGAAGGTTCTGCTGGAGGTGGAGTATTGGTGGTCGGCTGGAAATGGAAACAAAGAGATGGTGCTAGACTTGCACAGCTCAGGCTTTCTTTGTGCTTCTGCAATCCTGTTCTGTTTGTATGAGTTAGCACCTCTGCTGGTGCGCATTCACTGGGCAAGGTGGTCTTGTGCTTGCATTTCCTAAGTGTTGAGGTTGATCTGTAAACATGTCAGTGAGGTTTTGAGTGTAACTTTGAAATGCTTTTTCTGTCCACCTTGTGTGCACCTGCCCTCTGCCAATTCACTGTAAAACAATCTTTTGAGTAGTCATATGTCAGGCATTCAAACAAGGTGGCCTGCACACCTGACCTACACTCTCCTCAATAGTATGTAAATGCTTGGCAGATCAGCTCAAGAGAGGACCTCCGTGTCTGGGACTTTGTCTTCCCAGGTGGTTTTCAAAAGCTTTCTCAGTTCATGTGGAAGTGGTTTAGCCATATGGCATGGCATTTGTAAACCATCCAAGTCTTGCAGGCATACAGTAGTGTACACACACACACACACACACACACACACACACACACACACGCGCACACACACACGCACACACACACACACACACACACACACACACACACACACACATCTATGTTATGCTTGTAGGTATATATGTTTGTATGTATGCATATTGGAAAAGATAGCACAAAGGTAGAATTTAATCATTTACAGGCCAAACCAAAATATTATACAAATGGATGTGCACAAGTCTAATCATTTCCTCAGTTACTTTTATCTATGCATCCTTGAATTACTCATCTCTCCTTTTCTCTTCACCCATATTTCACCTCTCCTCCCACATCACCACTACATCTAGTCCTTCTTTCCAAGAGTTGCCATCCTTCTTGATCTCACTCTGTTTGTCTTTTCTTTACTGCAGCCATCAGCTGACATCCTTTTAAGAGCAATGTTAATGCAATGATGCTAATCATGTCCAAGGCCCTGTAAAAGTAAAGCCAATGCAAACAACCTCATTCTTCCAGTTAAATCCAATACAGAAAAAAGAAACATACCATAGTGCATTATACAACGTGTCCCCATTTTTTTTTTATTTATAAAGATAGTGAGGTGAAATTTCAGAGGCATTTGGCTGCTATTTTTAGCAGGGTGAGTGATACACAGATGCTCCTTCATTGACTCATTAGAGTTGCAATTGTACTTTTCTTTTTTTTAAATGCTATTGTTATCATTGGGTTATAATGGTTGTGATTGTTGCAGCAGGAAGATTTTAGATTTTTATAGTTCATCCTTTTGCATTCGCATTATTCTGTCAAAAAGTAATGCTTTCCACATTGGCATGGGTTAGACGGTTTGACTGGAACTGGTAAACCAGAGAGCTGCACCAGGTTCCCATATGATTTAACATGGTTTCTACAACTGGATGCCCTTCCTAATGCCAACCACTCCAAGAGTGTAATGGGTGCTGTTTACATGCCACTGGCATGGGTGCTATTTACATGACATTAGCAATGGCCACGACTATGGTTTCACTTAGCTTGATGAGTCTTCTCAAGAACAGCATATCATTATTGTCTGGGTCACTTGTCATCACCTCTGCGAGGCCCAACATTTGAAGGAATCATGCATTATCTTGTAGCTTTGAGATTTTGATGAGGCAATTGTTACTCTTTAGAATGATATTGTAGGATTGGTGTGAGAGGCCCCATCTGGCCAGTCTGAACATAAAACATTTTGGCTGGATATGCTAAAAGGGTTAAAGATTCTGATGTGATCTTTCAGTGAGTTTGTAGTAATGGTTTTTATTTGTGGTTGTAGACATTACTGTAGCAATTGTTGTTTTTCAAGTGCCAGTGTTTTGACATTTAAACTGACTGACTTGAAAACTTTCATTTATAGGATCAAATCAAGCTAAAGTTACTATCATTGTAGTTTCCTAATGTATTTTAAATTTTCATTTCCTTCCTCTCAAATAACAAATGTTCATTTACAATGAAAGCAATTTTTGAAATAAAATTAAATCTTTCAATTTTAAAATTCATTTTTACACTTTCAATTTTTCAGGCAAAACCACAGTGAAATTGAAAAACGTCGCCGTGATAAAATGAATTCCTATATAACAGAACTATCAGCTATGATTCCCATGTGCAATGCTATGAACAGAAAACTAGACAAACTGACAGTGTTGCGAATGGCTGTGCAACATATGAAAGCTCTACGAGGTGATTGTTATATATACATATATATTCTTTTCTTTTAGTATATTCTTTTGCATGTTTCAGTCCTTCAACTGCAGCCATTCTGGGGCATTGCCTTGAAATCAATCATACTGACCTCAGATCACCAAGATCAATTCTAGGAATGATAAAATAAAGTGGCAGTCAAGTGCTGGGGTTGATGTAATCAAACTTCTCCTACCTCTAAATTGATGGCCTTATACCAAAATAAGAATTATTATTATCCGTGGTGGTAATAGTGGTAGTGGTGTGGTAGCAGTAGTATCAGCAGCAGCACTAGTAGAGGAGGAGGAGGTTGTTGCAGTAGTATTAGTTTAATTTTCTGTAAAAAGAGATAAACTAAATGTGTAATTTGTGTATCAAGCACTTGTTGGAGTTCAAAAATTATGGCAGCCAGCATGTAAAATGTCATTGGAGTTCTAGCTAACAAAGTAAAGAGTAGGTGGGTACGAGTGAAAAATCTGCCAATAGGTTATAAATATCTCACTGTCCACCCCACCACTATGACTACTATTCCCACAAACACAGGCACACTAGCAAACTTCACGACATGGTGATAGCAGCTTTAATGAATCAACTGATACAGAACCAGTTGACTAAGGCAATATATGTGTATGAGTGTGTGTGTGTGTGTATATATATATATGCATGTATATATATATATATATATATATATATATATATATATATATATATATATATATATATATAAAACAATTAAGAGTATGAAGACAGGGAAAGCCCCCGGCCCATCAGGAATCACTGCAGAGATGCTCAAAATATCTGGCAGTGTTGGCTACAGCCTAGTCACCCGTATTACGAACCAGGTGTTACACGAAGGAGTCATACCCAATGACTGGTGTAGCAGCACCATAGTAAACTGCTACAAAGGTAAAGGTGTAACGCTTTAGACACTAATAATTACAGAGGCATCAAGCTGTTAGATCAGGTTATGAAAGTTACGGAGAGGGTCATAGCCCAACTAATTAGGGAGCGAATCAATTTAGATGAGATGCAGTTTGGGTTCGTGCCAGGTAAAAGCACCACTGATGCCATATTTCTAGTGAGACAGCTGCAGGAGAAATATCTAGCCAAGGATAAACCTCTGTACCTGGCCTTCGTTGACATGGAGAAAGCCTTTGACAGGGTCCCCTGATCCCTTATCTGGTGGTCAATGAGGAAACTTGGGATAGAAGAATGGTTAGTGAGAGCTGTGCGAGCCATGTACAGAGATGCTGTCAGTAAGGTGAAGGTTAGAAATGAGTACAGTAATGAATTCCGGGTAGAGGTAGGGGTCCACCAAGGTTCCGTCCTCAGCCCCCTCCTATTTATCATAGTCCTCCAGGCGATCACAGAGGAATTCAAGACAGGTTGCCCCTGGGAGCTCCTCTATGCTGATGACCTTGCACTAATTGCGCAGTCACTATCAGAACTAGAGGAGAAGTTTAAGGTGTGGAAGCAAGGACTAGAATCGAAGGACCTTAGAGTCAACCTAGCAAAAACCAAAATCCTAATAAGTAGGAAGGTAGATAAAACACAAACCCCTTCAGGTAGATGGCCCTGCTCAGTATGCAGTAAAGGAGTAGGTAGTAACTCTATAAGATGTACCTGGTGCAAGCTATGGACACATAAAAAGTGCAGCAATATCAAAGGCAGATTAACTACAAAGTTAGTCTTTGTATGTGGCAGATGTTCAGGTGCAATAAACACTGTGAACAAACAGGAAACAACTTCTATCTCATTCCAGGGAGAAAAACTAGAGGTAGTTGATAGCTTCCGCTATCTGGGTGACCAAGTTAGTAGTGGGGGTGGGTGCGCTGAAAGTGTAACTGCTAGAATAAGAATAGCCTGGGCCAAGTTTAGAGAGCTCTTACCTCTGCTGGCGACAAAGGGACTCTCACTCAGGGTAAAAGGCAGACTGTATGACACATGTGTACGAACAGCCATGCTACATGGCAGTGAAACATGGGCTGTGATTGCTGAGGACATGCGTAAGCTCGCAAGGAATGAAGCCAGTATGCTCCGTTGGATGTGTAATGTCAATGTGAATACCCGTCACAGTGTAAGTATCTTGAGAGAAAAGCTGAACATAAGAAGTGTCAGTAGTGGTGTGCAAGAGAGACGATTGCGCCGGTTTGGACATGTGGTGAGAATGAATGAGGATAGCTGCGTGAAAAAGTGCCACTCCCTAAGAATTGAGGGAACCCATGGAAGAGGTAGGCCCAGGAAGACCTGGGCTGAGGTGGTGAGGCAAGACCTTCGAACATTGGGCCTCACCGAGGCGATGACTACTGACTGAGACCTTTGGAAATGTGCTGTGCGTGAGAAGACCCGGCAAGCCAAGTGAGATCGTTGCCAGTGCCTCTGGACTGGCTCTTGTGCGGGTGGCACATAAGATGTACCATCCTGAGCGTGACCGTTGCCAGTACCGCCTGACTGGCCTTGTAGGGTTTTCGAGCGAGATCGTTGCCAGTGCCCCTGGACTGGCTCTTGTGCGGGTGGCACATAAAAGACACCATTTCGAGCGTGGCCGTTTTCGTGCGGGTGACACGTAAAAGCACCCACTACACTCTCTGAGTGGTTGGTGTTAGGAAGGGCATCCAGCTGTAGAAACTCTGCCAAATTAGATTGGAGCCTGGTGTGGCCATCCGGTTGCACCAGTCCTCAGTCAAATCGTCCAACCCATGCTAGCATGGAAAGCGGACGTTAAACGATGATGATGATGATGATGATATATATATATTGATAGAAAAGGTAAGACAACAAAAGAAAGAAAGAGACCTCGATATTATGTAAACAGAGGAATTTATCTGTAAATAATATGTGACAATTATTCGGTAGCCATGATAAAACTCCGAGTTTTGGATGCTGGGGTGGAAACCCATGCTGCCATCTCTTCAGTTATCTGGCCAAATAACTGAAGAGATGGCAGCGTGAGTTTCCGCTCCGGCATCCAAAACACAGAGTTTTATCATGGCTACCAAATAATTGTCACATATTATTTACAGATATATATATATATATATATATGCTTGTATGTATGTATGTATGTAGACAGACAGACAGACAGACAGACAGATAGATAGATAGATAGATAGATAGATAGATAGATAGATAGATAGATAGATAGACCGATAGAGAGAGAGAGAAAAAGAGACAGACAGACAGACAGAAAGATAGACAGATAGACAGACAAACAGATAGATAGATAGATAGATAGATAGATAGATAGACAGATAGATAGATAGACAGATAGATAGATAGATAGATAGATAGATAGATAGATAGATAGATAGATAGATAGATAGATAGATAGATAATCATAACAACCAGTTAAGCCATTAACAAGCATATAAGTTTCATAAAGGTCTCCTAGTATTTATTTGCACTTGTGCTCTGATTCATTACACATGTCAAGGTTTTCACTGCTTAATCCACTGTTTATATTGTTTTTGCTGCTGCTGTTGTAGTTGTTGCTGTTAGCATTTCTTCAGGCTAGATACATATGATTCAATGAGTTATATTGAAAAAATAGAGATTTCATTTGGTATTATCCTTAGTATCAGCTGTGAAATTTACTTTCCCAACAATTCATGCAAATATATTTAATTATCAAGCAACACTTTCTTCATTTTTATTTTAATACTGTACATCACATTATTACAATTACTTTCTGCATGTGGCTAATTCTTGTTTTACTGGTTTTTATCATTGGAGTATGACCACTCTGGGACACTTGCCTTTAAAGGCTTTACCCAATCAAACTAACTCCAGTAATTATCTCAGTTTGGTATTTACTTTATCAATCTGTATTTATTGACTGGCTAAGTCACCTTTTTATGATAACACTTATTTTCTTTAAACTAGCAGTGCTGTTTGACATAAAAAGACATAAACACCCACAAACAGATACACACATGTACACACACACCCACATCAATATACTTGTATATATATCACATCACCCCATAAGTTCTGTCCAATTTTACCTTTTTTTAAATTGAATGAAATTTAATAGTATTTTTTAGAATGTCTAAAGGAATTAGAAATTATTTTTATGCATTTGTGTACATTTAAACTAATTGAATATTACAGCAACAAACAAGATGAGGACAAATATCCATCAAATGTAAATAATATAAATAATGTAATTAAATATTATTTTAAAGAATAATAAAATTAAAATTTCTTTTATTGAAATCCTTTCTAACATGGAAGTATCCAAAGAGCATTTGAGGCACATAATGCTTTATGAGTACATAAAAGGAAACTCTGCAGCCCAAGTGACTCGAAACATACACTCAGTTTATGTAAAAGAATGCTTGAATGGAAGCACTTGCAGAAGATGGTTTGCAAAATTCAGAAGTGGAGATTTCAGCCTTGAAGATAAAGATCAAACAGGACGTCCAGTTGAGTTTGATGATAAGCTCCTTGAGGCATTACTTGAAGAAAATTCTGCATTATCAGTTGAAGAATTGGCAATAAAGCTTAGTTCAAACGATACAACTGTTCATCGTCATCTTCAACAACTTGGAAAGGTTCCTAAACTTGGAAAATGGGTGCCTCATGAATTGTCCGAAAGCAACCACATATCCCAAGTTGACATCTGCTCTTCTCTCCATTCTCGCGAACTCATTTCACCCTTTTTTGGATAGACTTGTGACTGGTGATGAAAAATGGATCTTCTATCAAAATGTTAAACATCGTAAACAGTGGCTTGGTAAAAGGGAAAAAGCTCAACCACAACTGAGAAGAGAACTTCATGGGAAAAAGGTTCTTCTCTCTATTTGGTGGGATTGCAAAGGAGTAATTCACTTTGAATTGTTACTACCTAATGCAGCAATCAATGCTCAAGTCTACTGTCAGTTATTAGAGCATTTGAACCAAGCTTTGAAGTAAAAAAAAACCCGCTTTAGTGAATCAAAAAGGAGTGATGTTTTATCAGGACAATGCGCAACCCCACACTGCAAAGATCACATCACTGAAGATCGAAGAACTTGGTTGAGAAAAAATTCCTCATCCACCTTATTCTCCCGACCTTGCTCCTTCAGACTACCATTTGTTTCATAGTTTACAGAATCATTTGAGGGACATAACTTTCGCAAGCCAGGCAGAGGTCGAAACTGACATTTCAGAATTCTTTGCTTTGAAACCAAAAGAGTTTTACATTGATGGGATTAAAAAGCTTGTAAATAGATGGAAGGAAGTCATAGATAATCAGGGAAAGTACATTGATGATTAAATTTCAATTAAATATAACATTTGATCAGTTGTCTTCTTTACTCAAAATTCGGACAGAACTTATGGGATGACCGGATAGATAGCAAGCTGGCAGAATTGTTAGCATGCCAGGCAAAATGCTTAGCATCGTTTCAGCTGTCTTTACCTTCTGGCTTCAAATGCCACTGGGATTGACTTGGCCTTTCATCCTTTTGGAGTTGGAAAACTAAGTGCCACTCGAGCACTGGGGTTGATTTAATCAACTTAGCCTCTCCCCCACAATTGCTGGCCTTGTGCCAAGATTTTAAACCAATATACCTGTATATATATATATATATATATATATATATATATATATATATATATACATATATACATGTGTATGTGTATATATATATATATATATATATATGTGTATGTGTATATATATATATATATATATATATATATATATATATATATATATATATATATATATATATATATATATATATATATATGTAAGAACGACCGTGCGAACCAAAGGAGAAATGGTGATGAATGGAAAACAGGCTCCTTTTTAAACGCATCAAACGGTTGCCACAAAATATAAAATGATATGTTATAATACTATAACACAGAGAACTAAG
Source organism: Octopus bimaculoides (assembly GCF_046866305.1). Taxonomy (NCBI): domain Eukaryota; kingdom Metazoa; phylum Mollusca; class Cephalopoda; order Octopoda; family Octopodidae; genus Octopus; species Octopus bimaculoides. Next base: position 27,824,947 of record NC_142934.1, read on the forward strand.
AAGTTTGCCAGGAAGGACAAGATAGGAACACAACCGATAATGATGTATAACAGTAAGATTTATTGGAGCATTAAACTGTATGTCTGTGTGTGTGTGTGCGGCATAACAAAACACAATATAAGACAGGCCGTCATGTAAACAGAAGAGTGTGTATACAAATGTATGTATGTGTATGTAAGAGTTACAGAGTATAGATAAGAGTCAGTAACATGGATAAGGAAATATACCAGTTCTGTTAAGGTACACAGTAGTATTGATAATCTGTATGTAAGAGGTTGAGGCGTTAGGCAGGGCGAAGTCACTCGTCGTGAAGTTGGGGCTTCTATGCTGGGCCGGGTTCTTGATACAGATGTTCTTTGCAGGCTGAGTTCGGGCTGTTAATTTTGTGGTGAGCAAATCACTGTTTGGTAGCTTGTGTACATAGAGTCGTGTTGATGCTGGTGATGGTGCTAGTAGTACGTAGTTGAAGTGGTTGTTGATGTCGTCGCTGGAATTGCTGGCTGATTGGTGTTATACTGGCTGGCTGTGTTACCTGTGTTGTCTACGACCAGATCTTAGAAGATCTGAGCCGTGACAAATTTGGCGCGGATAATTAGGCTATTTATAGATACAGATAGGCTCCAGAGAGCATCAGCAAAACACTCTCTCACGTGACCTTATTAGAGGTTATGGTTGGTCGGTTTGCGTCCTGGCAGCAAATGGAGTGGAGACAATTGCTTCGTAAATAAAAGTCAGTCAGGTGATGACACAGCAGGCTGGAAAGTGTTGTTTCCTGCTACACTCGCATTTGTTTATATATAACCGTGAAAGAGGTGGTTTCACTACATATATATATATAAAGTTAAGAAAAAAGGGTAAAAACCCCTTTTGGTAATGAATGACCATGAGATTGCATCTAGAAAGTCCCGCTCCAAAGCACAAGTCCAGGCACCATTGTTTATGGGAGACCCGCAGTCACCCATGCATACCTACCTCCCCTCTCCATACCACTGATGTTATCCAAGAGAAAGGCAAACACCAAAAGGCAAACAGCTTGTCACCAATGATGCCACAATGCATTTCTAAGGTTGAGTGAATTTGAGCAATGTGAAATAAAGTGTTTTGCTCAAGAACACAACACAGTCCAGTCTGGAATCAAACTCACAACCTCATGACTGTAAGCCTGATACTCTAACTACTCAGCCATGCACCTTCATACACACACACACACATACACACACACATATATACATGTATGTAGATGTGTGTGTGTGTGTGTGTGTGTGTGTGCGTGTGTGTGTGTGTGTGTGTGTGTGTGTGTGTGTGTGTGTGTGTGTGTGTGTGTGTGTGCGTGTGTGTGTGTGTGTGTGTGTTGCTCTTAAAAATCATTTCAGATGATTATGTAGTATTTACATGCCAGTCAGTCCTGCTAGGATTTTGAATGTAATGACCTGTTAAGTGAATTCTTAACTACTTTGAAGCTATTATTTGGCATTTGTTCATCAATTTTCTCTCTCTCTCTCTCTCTCTCTATATATATATATATATATATATATATATATACATGGATGGATGGATGAATGGATGAATAGATAGATAGATAGATAGATAGATAGATAGATAGATAGATAGATAGATAGATAGGTTTCTTTATTAGCCACACAGGGCTCAACACAGAGGGGACAAAATACAAATGTAGAGTTTTTCTTTTCGAGGGGGTCGAAAACAAAGCAGAAAAAAAAAAACAAAAGTGGGGACAACGATGAAAAAAAAACATAGCAAAACGTTTGGGGTATTTACAAAAAATATGAAATAATACAAAAAATTCCCAATAAATGGGGAGGTTATCCGTGGAAAGAAAAACCTACGAAAAGACCACGGTAACCTCGGTCTTTAGCGTCACACTTTGTTAAATAAAATCTCTTTTATTTAAGCAAGAAACGTGAGTAACTCTCTGTTTACAAAATTTTAAAACGTTTTATAGAATCATGGTCAAGGTGGCTTCGTCATTTATACGTGCCATTCTTGCTACATGTATCCATCTTTTTGCGAAACATTTGCTAGACAACACTTGCCTCTCTACTCTCACCTTCCTTTTCAAGTGATACTTGAAAAAGTTGATGAGAGATTGACCAGAGAGGAAAGTATTTGTCTCTAATCCTTTCAGACGCGTCCACCAGATGCATTCTTTGGCCATAGCCACAAGTACGATAAATACAGCTCTTCCTTCCCGTTTAAAGGAAGGAGGCGTGACGATATTGACGATAGACTCGGTTGATAAACCGACTCGTCCCACACGCGACAGCAGTCGTTCGACATAAGCCCACAGCTCCGAAATGGTTGGACACTGCACGAGTGCGTGCAGAACGGTTTCATCGCTCTGACCGCATCTCGGGCAGGTCGGCCCCGCATTTCGCGAGCCGTGTCTATAGAGCTTATCCCGAACGGGTAGCGCCTCTCGGTAACACTGCCAGGCCAGGGATCTCTGGAAGTTGTCCATAGGTCCCGGCCCGAAAGTCGTCCTGAACAGGCGGGTCAGGTATTCCTCGTCGACGCCCAGGTTCGCCCCGAGATCGTCGTCGTACCTGCCCTCCACTAATCCCCTATAGAATGACTTCGTTGTGATGCAGCCGCTCAAGGTCGACCCGGGACGGCAAAGTTGTTGCAGAGCAACGCGACACTCACGGTGCCATTCGCCATTCCTCGGCCTCTTTTTGATCCACGACTGCAGCTCGGTCATGGAGACGAGTTGCGGGAAAGCGCGTCGCACAAACGGCGACCACACCTGCTCACCGTCGTCTACGTAGAGCCGGAGATGTCGCAGTCTCAGCGCATGTCTGCGCATCATCAACCACGGCATGCCCAGCCCTCCTTTCAGCGGGTGTTGGCAACAAACGGATCGCCTCACCATCGGAACGCTTCCTTTCCACAAAAAGCGGAAGAGGATGCGCTCCATTTCGGTGATGGCGCGATCGGGACAAGGCACGACGGTCAGGCGGTATTCGATGACGGACGCGATGTACGCGTTCGCCACCTCCGCCCGACCTTTTAGGGACAGCTTCCTCTCGGACCATTGCCGGCAGAGAGTGGCCACCCTACTCATTATCTCGTCCCAGTTCTTCTCCGTTTGCAGGTCCGGACCGAACCAGACTCCGAGCAACTTGACCGAACCGTCCGTCCAGCGTCTCACTACTGAGGCGCTGCCGGACGGTATGGGCTTGCTTCTCCAGGTGCCGAGCAGCAAACCCACCGACTTATCCCGGTTGATTTTCGCTCCCGTCACCGCTTCGTAGTCTTTCAGCGTCTCGCCGACAAGCTCAATGTGCTCGTGGCTAGACGCTATGACGGTGACGTCGTCCGCGTATGCCGACACGCTCGTCCCGCACCCCAGTTCTCGCGGGATGCCCCTCAGCGTCGCCAGCTTCCGCAGTAGTGGCTCGAGAGTCAATACGTACAGGAGCGGCGACAGGGGGCATCCCTGACGAACCGAACGTGCAATGTCGAAGGGTCCCGATAGACGTCCATTGACACGAACAACCGAACGGATGCCTGTGTACAAGGCAGCCATCCAGCCGCGGAAAACGGGACCGAAGCCGGCCGCTTCGAGGACGGCCTCCAAGTATCGATGGTCTACCCTATCGAAAGCTTTGGATTGATCCAAATTGATCAGGGCCCCACCCATGCCAGGTTCCTTAACTACCCTCTCTATGATGTAGCGCATCAGATGGAGGTTGTCATGGATGCTCCGGCCCGGCACGGCGCACGTCTGCTCCGTGCCGACCAGTTTCTCGATGACAAGCGCCAACCACTTGGCTAACACCTTGGCCAAAATTTTCATGTCTGCATTGAGCAGAGTGATGGGCCTAAAGTTATCTATGGCGTCCCCCTTGTTTGGATCTTTCTTCAGCAGCGTTACCGCTCCTCGGCTCACAAAACCGGGAATGCTCCCGTTCTGCTGCCAGTTGCAGTACACGACCGCCAAGACTTCTCCAAACAAGTCTGGCATACAGTTGTAAAGCTCGTAGGGCAGACCATCCAAACCCGGAGATTTGTCCGTCGAGCAACCCGCCATCGCGTCCCTCACCTCCTCCGCCGTGATGACCCCTTCGCAGCACTCCGCCTCTCTTGCCGAGAGTCGTGGCAAGCTGTGCAGGTAGGCACTAAAGTCTACCCTGCCTTCTCGCTCGCCACTCCTCCCGAACAGTCGGGCAAAATGCCGCTGAAACGCCTCGCACATTTTGCTCGGCTCGAGCAATTCGCGCCCCTGTTCGTCTACCAGAGACCGGATGGTGGCTCTGTTACCCCGCTGCGCCTCCGCCACCCGGGCCTCTCGTGCGGCTCCAACACCTTCATTCCCCAGAGCACGCATCCTTGCCCTGACAGCACACCCTTCGTGTTTAGCATTGAAGTGTTGGTCGAGGGCCAACCTCGCCGCTAAAACGTCGGATGCGATGCCACTTCGCAATGCCTCTTCTAACTTTATCACTAGCTCCCCCTCTTCTCTGTTCCTCTCTACAGCTAGTGCCCTGCTATACCTTATTGCTTCCGCCCTTACTGCTCTCTTGAGGGAAAACCACCATTTGTTGTTGACGATGGCTCCCGTCAAAGCCCTCTTTACTAACGTGCTAATCCGGTCTCTGAAAACCTGTCTCGATGGGAAAGACGCGTTTAGTTTCCAGTAACCGGGACCCTGCCTATGTGCCTTATCTAAGTCTAGCGTACACGTCACAAGTTTGTGATCCGTGTAGCTGACTATGTGGAACTGTGGACATCCTAAACTATCTCTATCTCTTGTCCTACACACTATCCTATCTAGATACGATCTCGACGACCCAATGCGGTTGCTCCAAGTCCACGTTGGCACATTTGGGTGGTCGAGTCGGTACCTGTCAGACAACTGGAAGCGGCTGAGCAGGTCTATGAGGCCTTTGCATCCCCTTCTAGTTTTGTCACTCCCCACGTAGTCTAGATGCGTGTCCAAGGTAGCATTCCAATCCCCCACTAAAAGTAAGGGACGAGACGTTCCCAGGAATACTTCTAGACGTCGAAAGAAGTCTGACCGACCTGTTAAAGGAGGCACATAAACTGCCAGCAACCGAAAAGCGCCTCCATCGCTGCCGTCCACATCTAGGACAACCAGTCTACCCTCCGGGTCCGTAAATATCGTCTTTACTTGGAGATCCAGACTCTTGCGAAAAAGAACCGCCGTGCCACTACCGCCCATCCTCGGCAGACAGGGAGAAAAATAAATGTTAAACTGTCCGCCAAACATGGACTTTAGGGCCCGCGGTTCATGGAGTCTGGTCTCACTAATGGCTATGATATCCAAATTGTGTGACTTGATGTCATTTAAGAGGTACCCTTGTTTCCAAGGGGACCCTAAGCCACGCACATTCACACAACCAATCTTCACCATGATTCTATTTATACGTGTGCTTTAAAGCACAAAACAAAAGAACAGGGTGTTACTTACCGTTAGAAAGTTTTGTTTCCTCCTTGGATTTTTCACCAAGGAGGCTATTGTACAATTTCTTGCACAAATATTTCTGGAATCCCCCTACCGAGTTGGGGTAGAGGGATTTTATTGTGTTGTGTAATGCTGGTGTTACATAAATAATTTTAATGTGTTTTGGCGGTGTTGTACGTGGGTGGTTGTTGGTTTTGATATCGTTATTTGTGATGTTTGTTTTAGAGTTGATGTAATTCATCAACTCTGTGTTTGTACTGTCTATTGCTGTTAGCATTGTTTTTTTTATATTACTATTGGTGTTAGTAGTATTTTCGGGAGATGTGAATCTCCCTGCTTTGTTTGTGTTTGCATTTTGTTTTGTTTTCTTCTTACTGCGCTTCCTCTTTCCTTTCGTAGCTATTTTCCACTCCTCCCCACTCTCTTCATCGGATGATGGGAGATCTGAGGAGTCAGAAAGAGGTAACGGCAAATTTTGTGCGTCTGTGTGTGTTTCTGTGAATGTTTGTGTTGCTGTTTTTATTGATGTTGGCTGCTTGTTATTTATGTGTGGTGTATGTGATATGGGGGAGGGAGAGGCAGTCTTGGAATTTTCTTTTTTTTCTTCTGTTTTTGCAGTTTCTGTTGTCTTTTCTGTTGTGGTTATTGCTGATATTTCTGTTGTTGTTTTTTGTGTTGCTGGTGGTGTTGGTAGTAAGGTTTTTCTGTTGGGGGTATTTGGTAGTTGCTTCTGTTGTTGTTGTTGTTGTTGTTGTTGTTGTTGTTTTTCTTTGTATTGTTGCCGTTGTTGTTGCCTTTTCTTCTGGGCTACTGGGCATGTTTTTTGAAGGTGAGTTTTGCTACTACAAACGTAGCAAACTGGCCTTCTGCCTTCGACGAAAACATGAAAAATTGAATCCTCAGTTAATTGGATTCTATGTGGAATTTTTTCCCAGTTTGCTGGATCAATTTGTACCAGGAGTTGAAATTCCTGGCCAATCCAGTTTTGATTGCAAACGGCAGATGCTTCTAGTATGTTTATCTCCTCCTCTATGCCTAGACATATGGCAGATACTAGCCATTCTTCCTCAATTTCAGGAGGCACATTCGAAATTTTTATTTTCGTAACCCTACGACCAAGGTACGTAGGGATCATGAGCAGGTTCTCATGCTGTAATGACTTAGTGGAGAGGTCCTTCGCTCGCTGCTCGCTGTCTAGTCTTACTTCTATCGTTCCGAATTTCAAACCTCTCGTTATGTAAGTCTTGTAAGACCAAATCGGCTTTAAGCATCTCTCAACATTTTCTTGGGTGAATTTTTCCACTGTCTTTGTCTTTAAATTAATGGTTCTGTAGATGATAGTTTTTTTTTCGATGTTTATCTTAAAGTCCGCGGGCGTTTGAAGATGGACTGTAACGTCCTTTTTACTTAGCATGCTTTTGCATGCAAGTAATTTCTCTTTCGATATATTCAAAATTCTTTTCCTAGGCTTCAAAGCCTCGGCAAAGTTCGTTGTGGTGGTGGTATCAGTGGTGAGGACAGTGGTTTTGTTAGCAAGGACATTTGTGTCCTTGTTGTTGTTGCTGCTGCTGCTGCTGCTGTTGTTGTTGTTGTTGTTGTTGTTGTTGTTGTCACTGGTTACGTTGGCAGGCAAGACTGCTGTAGCAGCAGAGTCTTTCTTTTTCTCCATTCTCTCCTTTAACTGTGAGGAAGGAAGACTAGGAAATTCTTTTTCGAACGAAACACTGCAGACTGCAGCGTTCGTTTCACAAAAATTTTCATGGCTACAAGACGCCATCGTCTCAAAAAAAAATGGCTAGAAAGCCGAGATTGGTTTTTATATCCTGGAAATGTGCCACACAGGGCAGATTTCCGTCGCAAAAAACTTGCACCAGAGAGTCTACAAGTTGTTATACAACTTTGTATATAAAATAAATTTTACAAACAAACTTTTTAAAACATGAAAAAGGCAAAACTTACAGAGCCGACACGTCTACCGTCCGTCCATAGAGATAGATAGATAGATAGATAGATAGATAGACAAACAGACAGATCCACTTGCGCACATGGGTCAGATAAAATTTTTTGAAGCAGATTTTCTGTGAATGGATGTCCATCTCTTACCAACCTGCATCTGTTTCCAAATAAGGTTATATCCTCATCCACCACCGTGAAGGCACATGGCTTAGTGGTTAGGATATTTGCTCACAATCATAAGGTCATGAGTTCAATTCCCAGCAGCGTGTTGTGTCCTAGAGCAAGACACTTTATTTCAAATTACTCCAGTCCACTCAACTGGCAAAAATGTAATTCAAAGGATACATGTGTCAGTGGACTGCTCAGCCACTTGCATGTTAATTTCATGAGTATACTGTTCTGTTGATCAAAGAGCCATGCCGGATGGTACATATCTATTCCATGCTTAAACTGGCATCTTCTCAACCTCTTTACATATATTGGTTCATCTCATAAATAATGCATTTTTTTAATATTTATTTTATTTTTCAAGATTAAGATAAACAAAGTTCTTTTTTAACCTTAAATATACTCTCCTTCTCCTTCATTTTCTACAATGCTCTTCCATCTATCTGGTAGACTTGCAAGGCCCCTCTTTCAAAATTCACTTGTCCGTGATGAAAAATATCCTCCAGTACTGTTCTGACCTTGTTACAGAATTCATATATTTTCTGTCCAAATGATTTTGAAGACTGCAGAATAAATGATAATCAGATGGGGCAATGTCTGGCAAGTATGGGGTTGGGGCATTCTTTTCCATTCAAACTGCTCCAGCCTTTGGAATGTCATCCTCACTATGTGGCTGAGCATTATCCTGGTGGAAGAACACCTTTCGTCTTGAAACCAAAGATGGTCTGTTTTCTTCTAGCACTGACTTAAGCCACTCAAACTGATTGCAGTAGATCTCCTTTCTTATCATTTTGTTTGGGTTTAAAAGTTCAAAGTGGACTAAACCTTTCATATCCTACCAAACAGGTAACAACACGGATGAAGACCTTCTTTGGCCTGGAATGCCAGTGTTTTTCCTTTCCCTGTCCACTGTCTTCAGCACTTGACATTTTTATAGGGACCCATTTCGCATCACCAATCACTATTTGGTCAAAAAAAGGCTCATTTGTGAGATGTGGCAGCAAAGAAGAGCACACATTCAATCTCTGCGCTCGATGAGACTCGGAAAGTTTGTGTGGAACCCATCAACCCAATTTGTTAACTTTTCTGATGGCACGCAAGTGTCAATGAATGGTTGAACGACCAAATCCAAGCTTCTCTGCTAGTTCCTCAGCAGTTATGACTCCACCAGGGTTTGCAGGACATCCTTGTTGAGCTCTACAGATCTTCCAGGATGAGCCTCATCTTCTAGGCTGTAGTTTCTGGCTTGGAATTTCTGGAACCACTGTTGACACTGGCTTACACTTATTGTCCAAATCCCATATACTGCATTAATAGTCCTCACACTTTCTGTTGCATTGTTGCCTTTATTGAACTCATAAAGTAAAATATGCCAAGTATGCTCTTTTGTCACTTCCATTATAGCTTTGAAAGAATGACTGTTAAAATCGAACTGCACTCTTCAAAACTTGCACTAAGAATAAGGACAAGGTAAAATTACTACCTGCTTTTATAGCAGGTTGATGCAGATAGTTTATCCCATCCCAATCTGACTTTTAGTTCATGCAATTGAAAAAAACGCATTATTTACGGGATGACCCAATATATATCATCATCATCATTATCATCATCATTTAGTGTCCACTGTCCATGCTGGTTTTTGGGCTGGACGGTTTGACCAGGGCTTGCGAGCTGGAAGGCTGCACCAGACTCCAGTCTAATTTGGCATGGTTTCTATGGCTGGATGCCCTTCCTAACACCAACCACACTCCGTCAGTTACAATGATGAGTGTTCCAACTGATCCAATCAACAAAACACCCTGCTCATCAAATTAACATACATGTGGCTGAACACTCCAGAAACATGTATACACTTAATGTAGTTCACAGGGAGATTCAGCATGACACAGAATGTGATAAGGCTGACCATTTGAATATGCATGTCTGTAGAGGATTCTTGCATGTTAATTTCACTTGCACATTAATTTCATTAGCAGGCTGTTCTGCTAATCGGATCAACTGGAACACTCATCATCGTAACTGATGGAGTGGCAATATTTCCCCATGGCTGAACATGTTCTTCATAGAAGACTTGCAAAGAACATCGTTTGTCTCATCACAATGCTTATTTACAAGCATCACATGATGTGAAGATAAAAGTATAGACAAATACACACACACATGCACCCAAGCACACACACACACACATACACACACACACACACACATTAGCTTCTTTCAGTTTCCATCTACCAAATCCATTCACAAGGCTTTGATTGGCCCTGGGGCTACAATACTAGACACTCACCAAAGCTACTGTATGGTATTACTGAACCTGAAATCACATGGTTGGGAAGCAAGCATCTTAACCACACAGCCATTCCTGCACCTGTGTATGTATGTGTACCCATATGTATTGTGTATGTGTATGTGTGTGTTTCATCATCATCATCACCATTTAACGTTCATCTTCCATGCTGGGATGGGGTTGGTGGTTTGACAGGAGCTGACTAAATGAAGGGCTGTTCAGGCTCCCTGTCTATTTTGGCAGGGTTTGTGCAGTATTTTGTCCACCAAATTCCACTCACAATGTATTGATCAACTTGAGGCTATTAGAAGTAGAAATTTCTTGCTGAAAGTGCTAAAGGTGCCACTGTGTGGCACCTCAAATGCAAGAGCATGTGATTACAAAACAAACTTTTTTAACCACACACATTCCTCATGGTTCTTTCTGATTTGCACGTTGCATGTGTCTGCACAGCATCCATATACTATACCCCTCTTATCAGTATAAACAATGATACTATAGTTGGCATTTACTGACTATACATATGCTACTACTATATACACATTGTCTATGTAGCTGGTGTCTATATACTGTGCTATCATTCAAAGTATGCACACTATCTGAGCAACCAAGGTCAACTTGCAGCAGCTGTTTAAGCAACATTTAATGACTTGAATTTATTTATTATTCTGATACTGCATACATGTATATACACACACACATATGAATATTCATACATACAAATACATATACATACATATATATATAAATGTATCATCATCATCATCGTCGTCGTTTAACGTCCACTTTCCATGCTAGCATGGGTTGGACGATTTGACTGAGGACTGGCAAACCAGATAGCTGCACCAGGCTCCAATCCAATCTGGCAAAGTTTCTACAGCTGGATGCCCTTCCTAATGCCAACCACTCTGAGAGTGTAGTTGGTGCTTTTACGTGCCACAGGTGGTGCTGGCAACGGCCACGCTCAAAATGGTGTTTTTTATGTGCTACCTGCACAGGAGTCAGTCCAGCGGCACTGGCAACAACCTCGCTCGAATGTTTTTTTTCACATGCCACCAGTAAGGTGACACTGGTAACGACCATGCTCAAATGGTGCTATTTACATGCCAATGGCATGGAAGCCAGACAGCTGCTCTGGCAATGATCACGCTCAGACGGTACTGTTAGCGCTCCACTGGCACAGGTGCCAGTCATCGAATTTGGTTCAATTACGATTTTGATTTCGATTTTACTTGCTCCAAGCAGAGTTTAGTGTCCAATGAAGGAGAGGTTGGCATGGGTGCCAGTTGTCGAATTTGGTTCGATTTTGATTTCACTTGCCTCAACAGGTCTTCGCAAGCAGAGTTTAGTGTCCACTGAAGGAAAGGTACACATAAGTGGGCTGGCTACACCCCTGGCAGAGGCCACGGATTATGGTCTCACTTGGCTTGCCGGGTCTTCTCACGCACAGCATATTTCCAAAGGTCTCGGTCACTAGTCATTGCCTTGGTGAGGCCTAATGTTCGAAGGTCGTGCTTCACCACCTCATCCCAGGTTCCTGGATCTACCTCTTCCACAGGTTCCCTCAACTGTTAGGGTGTGACACTTTTTTACACAGCTATCCTCATCCATTCTTGCCACATGACCATACCAACGCAATCGTCTCTCTTGCACACCACAAATGATGCTTCTTAGGTTCAACTTTTCTCTCAAGGTACTTACACTCTGTCGAGTATGCACACTGACATTACACATCCATCAGAGCATACTGGCTTCATTTCTTGTGAGCTTATACATGTCCTCAACAGTCACGGCCCATGTTTCATTGTCATGTAGCATGGCTGTTCGTACACATGCATCATACAGTCTGCCTTTTACTCTGAGTGAGAGGCCCTTTGTCACCAGCAGGGGTAAGAGCTCTCTGAACTTTGCCCAGGTTATTCTTATTCTAGTAGCTACACTTTCAGTGCACCCTCCCCCACTACTAACTTGGTCACCTAAATAACGGAAACTATCAACTACTTCTAGTTTTTCTCCCTGGAATGTGGCAAAAGTTGTTTTCTGTGCATTTTTAGTGTTTATTGCTCCTGTTCATCTGCCACATACAAAAACTATCTTCCTAGTTAGCCTTCCTTTGATATTGCTGCACCTTTTATGTGTCCATAGCTTACACTGGGTACATCTTATATATATATATATATATATATATATATATATATATATATATATATATATATATATATATATATATATATATATATATATAATGTATGTATATATATATTTATATATATATATATATATATATATATATATATATATAATGTATGTATATATATATTTATATGTATGTATATATATGTATATATATATATATGTATATATATATATATATATATATATATGTATATATATATATATGTCTATATGTATATATATATATGTATATATATATATATATGTATATATATATATATATATATATATATATATATATATATATATATGTATATATATATATATATATATATATATATATATATGTATATATATATATATATATATATATATATATATGTATATATATATATATATATATATATATATATATATATATATATATATATATATATATATATATATATATATATATATATATATATATATATGTATGTATATGAAAAATAAAAACTTTTACCATCAAAAGTTTTTATTTTTCATTTTGTTCTTTCCGAGATTTTATCCCTAATTTTGTGGTTCTTTCTAGCATGAGGGATCCCATGAGTGGATTTTTCTTATGTATTTAAATATACACTGTACCTTATGAGTAATTCATAGTCATTGAACTAAACTTTTATACGCTGGGCCACTTGGAAGTGAAAATTTTTATTAATTTCCATTTCCCTTTGATATGATATATATATATATATATATATATATATATATATATATATATATATATATGTATGTATGTATGTATGTATGTATGTATGTATGTATATATGTATATATATATATATATATATATATATATATATATATATATATATATATATATATATATATATATATACATATATATATATATATATATATATATATATATATATATATATATATATATATATATATATATATATATATATATATATAGGCGCAGGAGTGGTTGTGTGGTAATTAGCTTGCTTACCAAACACATTGTTCCGAGTTCATTCCCACTGTGAAGACAAACAAAATACTGTTAAGCATTTCACCCAGTGTGCTAACATTTCTGCCAGCTCACCACCTTAATAATAATAATAATAATAATAATAATAATAATAATAATAATAATAATAATAATAATAATAATAATAATAATAATAGTAATAATAATAATAATGAAATTATGATATAGCATATAACTGCGTGGTGCACAAATTGTATAAATATATATAAAAATAAATATAATAATGAATATTTAAATAAAGTAAGGTCAAATAAAATAAATAGTTAGTTTAGTTTGGCCATTCCCCTAGAGGCTTCAGTGATTTCGTTCAAGCATACCATCCATCATGGTCCCCAATGAATGTTCTTAATTCATCAACATTTGCCATTCCACTGTCCTGAAGCAAGTTGTCCACATAGGTTAGCTTCTTCTCTTGCTGATTCTCTATCAACTGACTGCCATAAGACCAGCTGACATACAAGTTCTTCTGGGTGCCTATCACAATGACCAGCAATTCTTATTCTTCTCTGTTGAATCTTCTTACTCACTTTGGGTAGACTTTGATAAAGCTGATCATTGGTTAAATGACTTCTCCATGTAACATTCAGAGCCATTCTTAACATTCTTGTGTAGCAGCTGTCTGTTTGTTCTTCAAATAGATATTAAACATAGATCATCATGGCTATTCTTTGAGGTCAAGGATGATGGACTTGGTTTTTTTTATTTATTGGTGGAGTCTGAGGTGAATGATGAGCCCAATTCTTACTTGGAAGCTCTTTCCACATGTGGGACAAGTGGTTCCAGATGGAAGGTCCCTTCTTGGTCTATCTTTTCAGAGACATAGAGGTATATATATATATATATATATATATAAATGAAGGAATGCAGGAAAAGAGAAAAAATGTAAGCCCCTTCTCGGTCTATCTGTGCTGTGATATATATATATATATATATATATATATATATATATATATATATATATATATATATATACACACACATACATACATACATACATACATACATACATACATACATAAAAGCAATAAAGGTCCTTTCTTGGTCTATATAAAAAGTGGCGTGGTGTGGTGTGGTGTATATCAAACATGTAAAGGTTGGATTCTGTTATACTGGATACCTGTAAAGATTGATAAATAGCATTGGTGCAGAGAACAGCTTATTAGTGAGTCAATGGACATAATGCGTGAGCATTTCCAGAGATGATTAGGAAATTTTGAGTATTATCCAGTTGGCAGCTTAGACAAGACTTTCTTTAAGAGAGACATGAAGAAATCAACTCCAATTTGGAATTTAACAGTCTGAGAGGTTGAGTGAGAATGTTAAACTGTTCTTCTAAGCAGAGTTGGCACTTGTTACCATTAAAATGGACTGAAGCAGATTTTATAATGGACTATTTAATATCATAGTTGGTTCTTTTGCTTTTTAAGCTCCAAATATATTTCAAAAGTGTTATCACAGATTTTTTTCCTGTATGTCTGAGAGTGTATATATGCTGAGTATGCTTTGATGTAAAAGTGTTCTCAGTAAGGTCTATACAGCACTTTTTACTCTCGCTATTATTGTTAGTTGAGACTTCATGGCAGCATAGAGGCTGAATGTTAAATGATGATGAGGCAAAAGATGATAATGATACATATAAAATATTGCTGCTGTAGATCGTTAGCAATCACAACTACTTCCACAATTATTTTACTTCCTCCACCTCCAGGCATCCCTTTGATGGACTATGTATATTCATGTTATTATGGCTATATTTCTGAGGGTTTTGTTTTTCCTTCCAGATTTCTCTCGATGGGGGTAGGTATCTTTATAACATAGGCAAGGTTGATTACATTTTCCTTGTCTTTCTGGTAGTTGTGTGGATCTACCTGGACTGTCTTTCAAACCACATTCAGGTAACATACCTTATCAATGAGATATTCTATACTTGGCAGTCATTAATTCTTTTACTTGTTTCAGTCATCTGACTGCAGCCATGCTAGAGTACTGCCTTGAAGGGATTTTAGTTGAACAATTCGGCCACGGGACTTATTTTTCAAGCCTAGTACTTGTCTTATTGGTCTCTTTTGCTCAATCACTCACTAAGTTATAGGGATGTAAATACAGCAACACTGGTTGTCAAGCAGTGACTGGGATACAAATACAGAAACAAAGACACACTTGTAGATATATATATATATATATACAGCACGCATCTTTCAGTTTCTGTCTACCAAATCCACTCAATGCTTTAGTTGGCCCAAGGTTATAGTAGAAGACACTTGCCCAAGGTACCATGCAGTGGGACTGAACCTGAAACCTTGTGGTTGGGAAGCAAGCTTCTTACTACACAGCCGTGCCTGTGCCTAAATATATATATATATATATATATATATATATATATATATATATATATATATATATATATATATATATATATATATACCTACATCATCATCTCATTGTCATCATCTTTTAATGTCCACATTGAATGCTGTTATGGGCTAGACAGTTTGACAGTTTGACAGTTTGTCAGGTCCAAAGGGATCATAAACTGCGTCATGTTTCAGTGTCTGCTTTGGCTTGGTTTCTATGGTTGGATGCCCTTCCTAATGCCAACCACCTTACAATATGTACTGGGTGCTTTTTTCATGACACTAGCTCGTGAGGTTCCTATGCAGCTTGTAAGATTGAGATCCACTTCAACTGAGTAAGACTACAGTAGAGAGGGGTGAGTTTATGCTAGGAGACGAAGGGTTAAAGTGTGAGGGAAGGGGATTCAAACACAATAAGATTCTTGCTGTAGAGGAACTACACAACTACTCACATTATATACATCTACACTACATATATACAAGTGTGCACACAAACACATACACACACACGCATACATGTATAATGGCGTTATTATCTACATGAGTTAGGAAACACTGCCTCACCTCTTTATAACATTAGATGTTACTTAGCAACCAATCATCATTCACAGAACCCACAGACTGTATTTATTTAGTCAAAGTCAATGTGATCAAAATTCTCTTGATTTGTATTACTATAGTTATTATCATCATCATCATCATCATCATCAGTGACTTCCTACACTTGTTTGGTAAGCTGGACCTATTTGTGAAATAATATGCACATAAATATATGAGTGTGTGCGTGTGTAGTGTGTGTTCGTGTTTGTATGTGTGCATGTGAATGTGTGCATGCACATGCATGTGTGCATGCACATGCATGCATATGTGTCAGTGCATATATGTATGCTAAACAGGAGAAATTTTTCTTTGCGTATCATGAAAAATGCATAGAGTTCTTGAGATGTGTGGAAAACACTGGATCTGTGTGTAAGGTCTTTGGTCTTGAAAAATGAATGAGAAATATGAATGAAGAACTGCATGTGTATAAATGTGTTTTTGTGCCTCCTAGTTCTCTGAGTTGCTAGCCATAGTATAGCTGAAGAAATATACATTAATATATATTAATATAACTTCAGAAACATATATTTTCTCTATGTAGGGGGTCATTGATAAATGATATTTGTTAATCAGACCATCTGCTAACAAGTTATCTGTAAATGTATCTATGTCAGTAAGAATGAAGTTGTATGTAAGAAGCACAATCAGCATCACTTAACATCCATGTTCTATGCTGGCATAGGTTGGAGAGTTTAACAGGATCCAATGGATTTGAAGGCCACACCATGGTCCGATGCCTGCTTTGGCATAGTTTCTGTAGTTGATGCCCTTCCTGACACCAACCAATTTGTTGTGTGTACAATGAAAGGTGGAAAAGGAGGCACATTGAAACAAACACTCCTGTGGACAGAGGTAGAAGGAAAAGGGTAAAGAAAAGCAGCCGTTGTTGTTGCCACTACTACTACTACTACTACTACTACTACTACTACTACTACTATTACTACTAATTCTACTACTACACACACATACACATATATGAGAGAGAGAGAGAGAGAGAGAGAGAGAGACAGTGAGAGAGAGATGATGGATGAATGGATGGATGGATGGATGGATAACTAGATAGAGAGATAGATCATCATCATCATAATCATTTAACGTCCACTTTTCCATGTTTGCATGGGTCAGACGGAATCTGGTTTGGTAGATTTTCTACAGTTGAATGCTCTTCCTGTTGCCAATACATACATACATACATACATACATATATGCATGTGTGTTTGTGTGTGTGTTTGTGTGTGTGTGTGTATATACACACACATAGACATTCAAGAGCATTCGAGGTGAATGAGAAAGAGGAAAGATGGTATCCTTAAACCAAAAACTTAGTTTCAGAAATGTTTGTAACAGAGGGAATTCCACTAAAGACACTCAAGATACCAGTTAGCAGTGTTAAACTAGGTGAAAAACTAAGTAGGCCATCGTAAGACTTGAACCAAAATGCATGGATCTGGAACAAATACTGCAAGGCGTCTGGTCTGGCATTCATGCAGTTCCACCAGTCCAACATCTCAGATTTACACTTTTTTATCAACACCAAAAGGATGAAAGGCAAGGTTGACCTTGACTTGATTTGAACTCAGTGTGTAGCAAATCGTCCAACCCATGCTAGCATGGAAAGTGGACGTTAAATGATGACGATTCTCAAGAAGACCTGCCCACCACAGCAGGAATGAGAACCTAAACCCAAGGTGCCATGTAAAAAGCATTGTTGTGGGTGCTAGTGTTATGTAAAAAGCACTGATGCTGGTTCCATGTAAAAAGCACCCAGTACACTCTGTAAAGTGCTTGATTTTAGGAAGGGCATCCAGCTGTAGAAACCAAGCCAAGATAGACTATGGAACCTAATCTGGCCCCTGGCACCAGTTCTAGTGAAGCCATCTATCCCATGCCAGCATGGGAAACAGATGTATAATGTTGATGATGATGATAATGATGATGACGATGATGATGATGATTCTGTCTGACACTCTAATAACTCTGCTAGTTTGCAGGGAACATGTGGGAGCAAAGAGATGCCGTTGAAAGTGTAGGTGGTGCACAAATGTAATACAGATATAATTACAGATGTTGTGTAAATTTAATACAAATGTTGTGCAAACGTAATTTATCTTTTATTTGTTTCAGTCAATTAAGTCTGCCCCAGTACTTATTTTTGAGTCTGGTACTTATTTTATCAAACACCTTTTGCCGAATTGCTAAGTTACTAGGACACAAAAATAACTACCACTGATTGTCAAGAGGTGTTGGAGAACAAACACTGAGATGCACACGCATATGAACATATATATATATATATATATATATATATATATATATACAATGGGCTTCTATATAATTTCCATCTACCAAATTCACTCATAAGGCCTTGGTTAGCCTGGGACTATTGTAGAAGGTGCCTAAGGTGGTGTCTTTTAGGACTGAACCCAAAACCATGTGGTTGTAGTGTGAACTTTTTAACCACACTCCACGTCTGAACCTATATATACATAGACATACATATATATATATATATATATATATATATATATATATATATATATACATATATATATATATATATATATACATATATATATATATATATATATATACATATATATATATATATATATATATACATATATATATATATATATATATATACATATATATATATATATATATACATATATATATATATATATATACATATATATATATATATATATATATATACATATATATATACATATATATATATATATATATACATATATATACATATATATATATATATACATATATATACATATATATATATATATACATATATATACATATATACATATATATACATATATATACATATATATATATATATATACATATATATACATATATATATATACATATATATATATACATATATATATATATATATATATATACATATATATATATACATATATATATATACATATATATATATACATATATATATATATACATATATATATATATATACATATATATATATATATACATATATATATATACATATATATATATATATATATATACATATATATATATACATATATATATATATACATATATATATATATATATTATTTTGCTTAAAAGAGTTCCAACACTGTCTGTTTTTTATGTTTTATTTATATTCCTGCAGAACTAATGTGGGGTATAGAATATGGAATATACAATATATAATATAATATACAATATATAATATAAAATAAAAATAAAAATATACATATATATATATACATATATATATATATATATATATATATATATATATATATATATATATATATATATACATATATATATATATATAAGGTTGAGGAGGGTATTGGATTTAACCCGCTACCATCCTTCACCTCTATCTCTCCTCCATCCCCTTTCACATTCTGTCTTCATGACTTGACCTAATTACCGCTCATCCTTCACTTGACTTGGTCATTCTTCAAGTAAACAAGCTAAAATCCATCGCAGTATGGCATATATTCACCTCTGCTATCTATGCTATATCTGCCTTCGTTCCAACATCCATTTCTGGATTATTCCCATAAGGATTACTTTACACGGATTTGTACACAGATTTTTACTACTGGAATGAAACTACACTTCAAGTACTATTCTCTCTGCCTATGGGTATAATAATAAGATTACTTTATTTTTTCTGTCTCCGATGAAGGGAAGTACTGGAGCTTCCCAGAAACAGCTGTAAGACTCTATCCATAAAATACTTCTCCAACCTTACCATTGCTCTCTTTATCTTTTTATTTTTATATATTTACATATATATATATATATATATACACATGTATATATATATATATATATATATATAACGTTGACCACTAACGTGGACAATTAATGTGCTAGAAATAGATCACATCTTGTGTCTATTAAGATCTAAATTGTTCTCAACATGAAATATAGCAGCATACCAAAACGTAAGCAGGCAAGACATTTAAAATCACCTAAAAAAAATACATTCTTAAACAGGGACCGGTTTCGGATTTAACAAATCTTACCGATTGTCTATTCCTCTTCAGCCTGATTTGTAATGTAACCGCAATCATCAGAATCGTATACAAAGTTGCCCACCGCCATGAGTGCGCGTGTATATGGTTCTGCTAATTACAGCTTAAAGGTAAAATTCAAAAGTCTTCGTTTTGGCGCGCTAATTCCAGGAATATATCTGCAGAAAATATTTACTGCGTCGTATATATTCAGTATATATACATATATATATATATATATATATATATATATATATATATATATATATATATATATATATAAGCATAGGCATGACTGTGTTTTACGAAGCTTGCTTCCCAACCTCGTGATTTTGAGTTCAATCCCACTGTGACAACTTGGGCAAGTATCTTCTGCTATAGCCTTGTGGGTGGATTTAGTAGACAGAAACTGAAAGAAACTCAGCGTATATATATGTATATATCTATGTGTGTGTCTTTGTGTCTGTGTTTGTTCCCTCTATCACCACTTGATAACTGGTGTTGGTGTGCTTACATCTCCATAACTTAGTGGTTTGGCAAAAGTGACCAATAAGAATAAGTACTAGGCTTAAGAAAAATAAGGCCTGGGGTTGATTTGTTTGACTAAAATCTTTCAAGGTGGTTCTCTAACATGGATGCAATCAGATGACTGAAACAAATAAAAGGATAAATATAGATATAGTGCAGAGATAACACAGATATTATGCAGCTCTAATACAGATGGTGTGCAGATGTAATGCAATTTTGAAAGTTAGATAGGAGTTGTGATAAAGACACTATGATGTGGACATAATATAGCTTTAATAAAATCTCTATAATGGTGCTCATGTATGGCCAAAACCATAGGCATTTATACCATCAAATGTGCATGAAAAAGTCTTGTGCACATATGATGCACATAAAACATAAGTATGATACATATATCGTCATAAAGAATTGTATATAAATGCATGTTAACTTCACTAAACTCATTCTATATTATTCTACAAACATTAGGAATTAATCGCCTGTTATTAATCATCTGGTTGGGTAGGGGGTGAATTCAGACTATTTAAAAAGTTTTACGGTTTTTTTTTTCTTTTTTTCTATTATTTTATTCTGTTTGGTAAACATGCTGTTTGAAGAATTGCTTGCTTTGATACTACAAAGCACATAAGAATTAAACCTGTAATACAAAAGAAACTTAATGGTTTGGAATAACTGACAACTACAACATAATGTATATAGATAGATCTATGCATGTGCATAATATATATATATAAATACAAACACACATATATGTTTATATTTAAATACATTATGTTGTTGTTGGCACTCCGTCGCTTACGACGTCGAGGGTTCTAGTTGATCCGATCAATGGAACAGCCTGCTCGTGAAATTAACGTGCAAGTGGCTGAGCACTCCACAGACATGTGTACCCTTAACGTAGTTCTCGGGGATATTCAGCATGACACGGTGTGACAAGGCTGGCCCTTTGAATTACAGGCACAACAGAAACAGGAAGTAAGAGTGAGAGAAAGTTGTGGTGAAAAATACAGCAGAGTTCGCCACCATCCCCTGCTGGAGCCTCATGGAGCTTTAGGTGTTTTCGCTCAATAAACACTCACAACGCCCGGTCTGAGAATTGAATCCATGATCCTATGACCGCGAGTCCGCTGCCCTAACCACTGGGCTATTGCGCCTCCATAAATACATTATATATAAATACATACATACATATATATACATACATACATACACACACACACACACACATATATATAAATGTATGTGTATTTTTCAATGTGTACAAATGGGTGGGTCATATATATATACATATATACATCCCACCCATGCTAGCATGGAAGGCAGACGTTAAACAATGAAGATGATGTTATATATGTGTGTGTGTGTGTGTGTGTGTGTATGTGTATAATACATACATATAAATTCATGCAAACATATATATAAATATGCACACACATACATACATACAAACATACATTCATACACACATACATACATACATACATACATACATTTGTAGTAAATTATTTTTAATGGTGGATCTCCAAAAGATTTGAAGTGTTGCTTTGATTTAATGGTTAAGACATGTCATGCTTATAGAAAATGTGGGTTTGTGTTCCATGGGCAGCCTTCAACTTTTTTCTATCCAAGAAAATTTTTTAGCTTAATATTCTAGATGCTGTTAATCGTAGCTTTATCTCCTTTGAGTTCAACCATTAAAAATAACTTGCTTCATATTGTTTGAAGTCTGTAAATTCTTAAAGTACATATGTGCATGTGTGTGTGCATATGCGGATGCATGTGTGTGTGCATATGTGGATGCATGCATGCGTATGTGTGTGGTATAGTCAACAAAAGGAATACAGTGAACTTGCCATGGGGAGTAGAAAATCCGACATTTTGGACAGTCCTCATTTGGGGTAAAGTTGACTGGAGAGAAATTAATGAGAGATAGCATGCATAGTTTTCTACTCTCTAAGCTAAAACAAAACTGGCTGCAACTGATAAAGAATGGAGGACCATGGAAGCTGCATACCTGAACAGGAAGTCGGAGGAGAAACAGTGTGAGAAAGTAGAAAGAAAGAGGAATGGAATGAAGAGGAGAAGAAGTCAAGTCAAGAGTGAGGTGAAAGGAAAAGATTATGTGAGAGACAGACTGAAGAATAAGAAACGGTTTAATAAACTAAGAGAAGGTTTAAAAACTCTAGAAAATTCAAATGTTGCTTTGGTATTGTGGTTAGAATGTTTGTCATCCTTTCTTCCTCTTACTTCATTAAACCCTTTCTTATCCATCAACTTCCCTTTCTACTTCATCTTTTCCCTTCACCTCACACTTGACTTTGCCCACTTTTCCTCATTCCATTCCTAATCACATATGAAGCTCCTGTATTCCAACATCTTTTCACTGTCACAGCCAGTTTTTCTAACTTAGAAAATGTAAAGCCAAGTTGTCTCTCAAATTTCTCTTCTGTCAACTTTCCCTGAAGTAGAGCTATGTCCAAATTGCTGGATTTTTTGCTCCCCAAGGTTATTTCACTATTCTCCTTTTTTTTATCAATTCCACTAAATAATACAAATCTTGCTGATGCAAACCCTCACCAGTCTGTTTGGATATGTGTGTGTGCTTTATGTAGTATGTATGTATAGTGTCTTCTAGTTTTCTGTCCTACTGTATGTTCCAGAATACTACTCTAGATGTTGCTTTATCAACTGCCAAACATAACGAAAAAAAATAAAACTAATGACTACATAATTACTTAAGTTCTTGTAATATAAGTTAGGTTTTGTTCTAGTCACATCCTATCTTTAAAAAAAACAAAAAAACTATATGTTGGATAATATAGTGCTAAATACACTATAGATGAAAATGAAAATAATCTGGGATTGTTAAAGCTGGAATGCTTTTATCATATGTATTGGAGTAAGGCTGATCTGTGGTGAAACATCAATAAGCTTCAGACAATGTAAAGTTAGTATTGACAGCATTTGAACTTACAAACAAATATTGCCAAACCACTTAAGTACCTACATAGAATAATAAGGGAGTTTCAGTTTTATTACCTAACCTACTAAATATAGTCATGAAGAATACGTTTATGTTTTTTGCTTCTTAATCTAAGCTAATATTTTCAATTGTAGGAGCAAACCGTACACATACAGAAGTCAGTCAGAAACCTGCGTTCCTCTCTGATGATGAAGTAAAACATTTGATCCTTGGGGTAAGCATTTTGGGGTCAACTGACCTATATTTTTGCTATTGTAAATGCGTTTTTGTGTCACCAAAAGCTGGTGTTTAAATTCCAGTAGTTAACTAAAATGATATGATTTTATTCGGATCAGACATTTAAAATATATTGCTTATATATATGTTTCCTATCTAATATATTGTAGACAATGTTTTGAAATTCTAATTGTTGTTTTGTTCCTTGGACACAACTTACAAACCGATGGTGACTGATAAAAATGAGTTTTAAATAGTCATGGTGGATCAGAAGGAACTTGAAATTTCTATAAATGTATTGGAAATAAAAGAAAAACTGAACTTCCATTGTTTTTGTACATGTGTGTATAGATGTATAAACATACGTACATATATACATTCATATGTGCACACACACACACACACACACATGGTCACTGGTAGAAAAGAGATCAACTACCACCACCACAATCTCAACAACTATTACCACTAATATTATCCCACCATCTTCTGCAACTACCACCACCACATCAACACTGACACCTGCACTCTGTCACCAAGCAGTGATGTTAACTGACAGAAATCAATATGACAAGATTGTATCTTCTCTAGTCACCTCTAACTACTCAGCCTCACTATTTACATCAATAACCATTTATATCGACTTGAAACCCATTTATTCCAACCCTACATAATTGCTTCAATTGCTGTTACACTGTTTTCCTATACTGAGTACTACATATCTCTCTCTCTCTCTCTCTTCCCTACATGTACCCAATCCATGTGTGTTCTAACAGCTTATCCCCCCCCCCACTGTTTCATATCCTTTCTATTAGTGCCCTATACGTCCAACAGCCCTCTCCCTTTCCTACTTATATCCTGTTTATTACTGCTTTATACATCTTCCTATACTGTTCATATCCTTGATGTTGTTACTTCAATTATCTTTACCATTCTCTTTGTCTCTCCTCGGGTTGCTTGCTTAATCCATTAATGATTAATGCACACTAATCCATTAACTGTACACATCCCATCTATCACTACATCATGCCAGCTCAAGCCCTACTCTGACTCCCTGCCTCAGTCACATATTAGTGCAGGCACTGAATGCCATTGCCACTCGCCAAAGTGTCAACTACCATCTCACACTCACTCTCTTATGCCCACTCCACTTCTTTGAAAATAGCTTTGACAGATTCTGACCTTCACAGCATCAAAAGCTGCAAAAACTGTGTATCTGATAAAAATGATTTACTGAGAATGTCATGCAAACATACTTTTCTTGTATCACACCTCATCATGAACCAACAACTGAATCCTACACCAATTTCTCATACTTGCTATTGCCAATATTGTTGTTGATGCTGTTGTTTTATGTTTTTTGTTTTTGTTGTTGTTTAACTGGATGGTTGGTTGTTTCACTGGTTCAACAGTGTAACTGCATCATAGTAATACACAGTAACTACAACAGCATAAGTACCAGCAGCAGCAGCAGCCATTGGATTGAGGTTGGAGTTACTCTAAGTTTTGGTTTGCACTGTTCATACTGAACAGGCTAACAATTGTGCCAGCACACTGGCACAATTGTAAGCCAATCATATATATATATATATATATATATATATATCATTCAACCACTGTAGTGGTTGAATATATTTCATCAATCGCAGCAGCTTCCAAGCTTCACCACTAATTCAGTTCTCAACTAAATTGCAAACTGTTAATAGTTTTAAAAAGGACACCTCCTCAGCTACACTTTGGCATAAATAGTTTGAAATTTGGTTCAGTAGAAAAAAAGTTACATCAAAATATCTGCGACCTCAAGAGGGGCAGTAAGGCACCTATTCACCTTCAATTAACATAAACTTTTTAATTTTAAATAAAAGTATACATTTCTTAGGCTTAAATGAAAGAAAAATGCATGAGGAATTCAGAATCACTAGTTGCATTGAAAAAAATTTAGTAGAAAAAGAGTTATGAGGTAAAATGTTACAAAATTTCCTGTCAGTAAGTAAGAGAGTAAAGGAGTAACACTTCAGCTATAAGAATAAAGAATATATTTCTAAAATGAATGTTTACTTTCTGAGGCAGCGAGCTATCAGAAACGTTAGTGCGATGGGTGATATGTTTAACTGTATTTCGTCTGTCTTTACGTTTTTGAGTTCAAATTTCACTGAGGTGGACTTTGATTATTTCATTAATTTTTTTTAACTAAACACTTTCAAACTTCCAATATTGGTAGAATGTGTTACATAGAACAGGGTTTACTCATAAAGTTTTTGAAAAAATTTCGTATTTTAGAAGTGGTATTTCGTCTGTCTTTACATTCTGAGTTCAAATTCTGTCGAGGTCGAATTTGCCTTTCATCCATTTTGGATCTATTCAATTAGACGTACAGATTATTTAATTAATTTTTTTTTAACTTAAAACTTTCACACTTCCAGTACTGGTAGAATGTGTCACATGGAACAGGGTTTACTCCTTACGCTTTGGACAAAATTTTGTATTTTAGAAGTTATTTCATTAGAACTTACAGAGTGACAATGGACAAATTCGTGTTTGATAAGTGCCAATACACGAAACTCTCAGCTTTTGACTTATTCTCTAACTTCTGCCAATGATATATATACTTATTGCATAAGTATGTTTGTAAAGTAAAATCTTAAATTACTAATTGACACATTATTAATTATAACAGCAATGCCTGGAAAAATCATGGATTACATGGAAAAATGCAAGCATGAAAAGTAATATTCTTAAGATTATAATTTGGAAAAGAGAGAGGCTTGGAAATGTCATTAAGAAAGACTGCTGAACATGGAGAATGAATGGGAGGAGGATAGTCTGCCAAATGTTAACCCAATTTAAGGAATAGCTACCTGAATCGGCAGTGCCCTGGTAGATAAAGCAACTAAGGAAATGAAGACAGCAAAAGGTCCCGGCCCATCAGGAATCGCCGCTGAGATGCTTAAAATATCTGATGGTGTAGGTTATGGTCTAGTCACCCATATTGTAAATCAGGTGGTTCATGAAGGAGTCATACCCAATGACTGGTGTAACAGCACCATATTCAATTGCTACAAAGGTAAAAGTGATGCCTTAAATAGAAATAATTACAGAGGTATCGAATTGTTGGATCAGGTGATGAAAGTTACAGAGAGAGTCATAGCCTAACTAATTCGGGAGAGAGTTAGTCTAGATGAGATGCAGTTTGGTTTTGTGCCAGGCAGAAGCACCACTGGTGCTATATTTCTGGTAAGGCAACTGCAGGAGAAATACCTAGCCAAAGATAAACCTATGTACTTGGCTTTTGTTGACTTGGAGAAAGCTTTTGACAGGGCCCCCCGATCCCTTATCTGGTGGTCAATGTGGAAACTGGTGAGAGCCATGCAGACCTTGTACAGAGACACTACCAGTAAGGTGAGGGTGGGCAACGAGTACAGTGAAGAATTCAGGGAACAAGTAGGGGTTCACCAAGGATTGGTGCTCAACCCCCTCTTGTTCATCATAGTCCCCCAGAGAAATTCAAGACAGGCTGCTCCTGGGTTCTCCTCTATACTGATGACCTTGATCTTCTAGCTGAATCACTACCTGAACTAGAGAAGAAGTTCCAGGTATGGAAGCAAAGTCTAGAATCAAAGGGCCTCAGTGTTAACCTCGTAAAACACCAAAGTAATAGAAAGTAGGAAGGCAAACAAATCACAAATCCCTTCAGGTAGATGGCCCTGGTCAATCTGTAGAAAAGGTGTAGGTAAAAACTCCACAAGATGCACCCAGTGTAAGCTTTAGACACATAAAAGGTGCAGCAACATCAGAGGAAGGTTAACAGGGAAACTAGCTTTTGTATGTGAAAGATGCACAGGTACAAAAAACACTGAAAATGTACAGAAAATAGACTCCATCAATTGCCAGGGGAGAAAGCTAGAGGTTGTAGATAGCATCCATTATCTAGGTGACCATGTTAGTAGTGGAGGTAGATGCCCAGAGAGCATAGCTGTGAGAATAAGATTTGATTGGGCAAAGTTCAGAGAGCTCCTACCCCTGCTGGCAACAAAGGGCCTCTCTCTCAGAGTGAAAGACAGATTATTTGATGCCTGTGTGCGAGCAGCTGTGCTGCATGACAGTGAAACATGGGCTGTGATAGCCAAGGATATGTGCAGGCTTGAAAGAAATGAAGCCAGTATGCTTCACTGGTTGTGCAATGTCAGTGTGCATGTTTGACAGAGTGTAAGCATCTTGAGAGAAAAGTCAGGCAAGAGAGACGACTGCATGAGCATGGTCATGTGATGCATATGGACAAGGACACCTGTGTAAAGAAGTGCCAATCTCTAATTGTGGAGGGAACATGTGCGAGAGGTAGACCCAGAAAGACATGGAACAAGGTGGTGAAGCACGATCTTTGAACTTTGAGCCTCACAGCGGCAATGACTGGTGACCAAGACCTTTGGCAATGTGCTGTACTGGAGAGGACCCATCAAGCTAAGTGCACCGATGCTGGTGGCATGTAAAGAACATCTTTTGAATGTTGGGCCTCACGGAGGCAAAGTGACTTTTTTTATTATTGTTATTATTATTATTATTGTTGTTGTTGTTGTTATGTCTATTATTATTTTTTATGGGTTGTCTTATTGTATTTTTAACATTTCTTTTTTTTATTATTGTTATTTTTATATTTATCTTTTGTCTAAATTTTGTGGGTTGGAGGAAGTTACTCCATCCTGGCTATTATAGTTAATATCGTTTTTTAGTGCTGTATTGTATTTTTCCTTATGTTTATTAAATATTTCTTCATTAGAGGAGAAGTTTGAAATTCTTTTACTTATATTTAGTTATAGGGCTTTTTTGTCTTTGCGAACGATGGTTACTAGAATTATTTATATATCTTAATGTAGAGTTTTCTTTTATATAAGGCTCATGGAGTCTGGTATTTAGGTTACAATTTGCATTTAAATAGTTTATAGAATAGTTTTCGTTTTCTATAATTATGGATAGGCCAAACCTATTAAAGAATTTATGTAATCACTTTTTAAGCAGTTCAAGGCGTCTATTTGAAAGGTTCTTAACTAAGAATAGTGCGTCATCCCTATATAGACCTCTGGTTAATTCAGGGAATTCTCTACCTATATTATCTAAGATATATAGACCTACCAGGTCTGTCGCTTCCGCTGAGTCTGGCGATCCAATTGTAATATCAAAGAGGTCCGGTGTATCTTTCCTCGCCCATAATTCGTTATCAAATTCGATAACAGTCTTACAGGCAGTAAGTATCACTTTTATCTCCCTCATACTTAGATTAGTGTATCTCTTTGCAAAAATGAGAGCACTATTAAGGATAATAAGGTTTATAGATGCATAATAATTCTGTATACCAATTTGTATGAATTTTTGGTTATATCTATTTCCTATTTGTATATTGGGAAACCAATCTAATGCACCTTGTGTGTTTTTCCATAGATGCAGTTTAACTTTATTTTTAAGTGTTGGTAGGTATTTATCTAATATTATTTTACTAAGTTTATTTATGTCAAATTTGTTGGGACATATTAGTCTAACCTGTGTTTTGTTAGGGAAGTTTTCTTTGTGGTCCTTAATTGTTATGCATGGTCTAATCAGAGTAAATGGTTCTGTTTTATCACCTAAATTAAAATCTAGCATAATATTTCTGGCTTGTAGGTTTATCTTTCTTAGTGAGTTATTAGGTACTACCTTATATCTTTTTGTGATGTTTCTAGTTTTATCTGAATGTGTTAAAATACCATTTTAGGTATCAAATTTTCTTATAAGTTTTTTCAATTTTCTCTAGTAAGGATTACCTCTGAGGGGATGGTTTTTTAACTTGATGTTTTTTATGGTACTCCAAAGTTCTTGTTCAAAGCTATCTAGGTGCTTGTTAGCTGGTGGTGCTTTTCTGGATTTGAATAATAACAATAATAAAATCATTAGTAATAATAGTAAAAATTATGACAAAATAGTATTATCAAATATAAAAATAAAAATAAAAATAAGAATAATAACAGAGACTTTAAACATAATATAAGTAACCCTAATAAGGGAAATAATGAATTAGATACTATATGGATAATAATACCTTTTGCTATGCAAATCAAGAATAACATAGTAAAAACAATTTTTAGTTTAATTAACAAACATTTT
Organism: Octopus bimaculoides; assembly: GCF_046866305.1. Classification (NCBI taxonomy): domain Eukaryota; kingdom Metazoa; phylum Mollusca; class Cephalopoda; order Octopoda; family Octopodidae; genus Octopus; species Octopus bimaculoides. The sequence continues at coordinate 27,854,856 of NC_142934.1, forward strand.
ACAAATGGAAAAAGCAAATATTGGGAGATAATCAATAACAAAACAATAAGAATATGATATAGTCTAACACATAACCTAGCTACCATCATCTCCTCAATTAACAATAGAAAACTGGACACCTTCTATCTAAGTAGAAAAATAACAGAAGTAATACAAACATAAATAATAATGATAATAATAATAACAACTATAATAATAATGATGATAATAATAATAATAATAATAATAATAATAATAATAATAATAATAATAATAATAATAATAATAATAATAATAATAATAATAATAGAAATGGCATGGTTGGTGATAACAACAATAAAAATAATAACAACAACAATAATAATAATATTATTAATAACAGCAACAATGGAAGTGTAAATAATAATAGTATGAATAAAATTACCCTAACAAATAATAATAGTAATAATTATAATAATAATAACAATAATAATAATAATAATAATACTAACATTAATGATCACAATAGTATAAGCAATAATGACATTATTGGGATCAACAATAGCCACAGAACTAATAATATAATAACTGTCAACCATAATAACATAAACCTTACACAGCCACACAGAACATGTGATTGTAGAATAAGTAATAATTGTGTATTTAATAATAACTGCAATAGAAAGGTGATAGTATATCAATGTATAGTAAGTACACAATATGACAGCAAGGTATATGTGGGTGCAAAAAAAAACAATATGAAACAGAGACTTAATTATCATAACAATACATTTAGAAACAGAAATAGGAAAAATTCTACAGGGTTAAGTAGCCATATATGGGAACTTAAGGATGGAGGAATTAACTATAATTTAAATTGGAAAATATTAACAACAGCACCAGCTTATAATACTAAAAACAGAAAATGTATGTTATGTATTAATGAAATTTTCTTTATAATTGGGATTAAAATTCCGCTTATTAACAGCAATGCTTCCTGTCTTCATAAAATCGGGCATACCTTTTCCAAATATCACTAGAACCTAGTATTAAAATACCTCTACTGACATAATGATAATAATCATTATTCGAGTTATTACTGATGTTATACTGTATTATATAATATGTGATAATTATGCAGGTATATATAAAAGAGGGTATATATTAAGTTAGCTATAATTATATACATGTATGTATGTGTGAGTATATATTACTATTGTTGCTACTTTTGTATCAATATATGTGGGTATGTGTGTATATATATATATCTATGTGCGCGCACTTGTGTATATATATATTTATGTATGCACACACATATATGTAGGTTTAGGTAGGTATGTTTATGTTTTATGTCTTTTGCTGGTACCTTTAACAAATAAACATTGACTAGCTGATAATTTACATTTAATTACACTCCACAAGTATATAAAGTAATAATATTATCCAGTACTACCCTTTGGACTTAATCAGGTTTTTTTTTTATATATATAAGCTAGTATATGTGTATGTGTGGGTATATACATGTATATATATATATATATATATATATATATGTGTGTGTGTGTGTGTGTGTGTGTGTGTGTGTGTGTGTGTGTGTGTATATATATATATATATATATATATATATATATATATATATATATATATATATATGTGGTTGTATATATTTATATATTGTATATACATATGCATGTATATAGATACAAGCATTGATATGCAACCCCATTACAGAACCAATAAATTAATTGATTAATTAATTAATTAATCAATTGATTGATTGGATAATGGACCTAAATTTTTGAGTATGTTATTATTCTAATTATAAACCTTAATAACCCAGAGTTACCTCCCTTCATTCTATTTATAGCTTAATAACCCTCAACACACACCTCTTAAATATAACATTAAAAGTAATTAACTGAGTAAATAGACGGATAAATATTTTAAAGGACTGAATGATTAATTGGTTCATTAATTAAGTGACTCAACACTATTACATAGAGTCTTGCATTTGAGGCATTTTAAAATAGATTTTAAACATAATTTTAGCGATAAATAATGACAATTTAGTAATATGTAGGTATATATATATATATATAAAAGAGGATATATGAGGATATATATTGAGTTGGTTCATTAATTTAGTAACTAAACACTGTTGCATGGAGCATTGCAATTAATGTATTTTATCAGAGAATACATTTTAAGCATAATTTTAGCAATAAATAACAACTTAGTGAAACAACTTGTACGGTCACTTTTGGTCTTTTGTCCCTTATTTGAATTTGGTCTGGATAACTTCCAACATATAACTTTAACCCTATATTACCCGTATGGTTTAAGAAATATGCAAATGATTACTGTAATAACTTAGCTTTTATATGCAGTCTATTAAAACAATATCCCCTTAGTAATATCACTTTAACCTAAAATACTAATATATATGTACGTATATATATATTATAAATTCATCCACATTTTTCTTATATATTGCGTAATTTAACATAATTTAATTTAATATAATATAATAGGGTCAAGTCCCTACATTAATTTCTTTATTGACTTTTACTATCCTACCTACTAATAGTTAACCTTGGATTATTTGTTGTTTATTTGTATACATTTATATATTTTTGCCTACTTTGTTGTTTATGCTAACGGTTATCCATTAACCAACCATAACAAAGTCATGGCCTTTCAAAACAATAGATGACCAATTAGATTATTGGACTGACCATAACCCCTCCCCACTTCCCGCAGGATTTCAGCAACTTGATTAACAAAAAGTAACAGAAAATCATAAAGTATCTTGATTAATACCTGGAAATTTATTACTTTTAGTACCGACTAATATCACAGATATTAATATAAACTCTAACCCACTTATTGTGGACCTTTATGTCAAGCCCTCAATAGAAAACATATCATATGTTTATATGTATATATATATATATATATATATATATATATATATATGTTTGTGTATAATTATTATAATTATATAAAAAGAAAAATACGAACTACTACAGTAACCCTCCCTTCTCAACACATGAAATATGTATGTACCTATGGGTATGTTTGTACATAAAAATATATATATATGTGTGTGTGTGTGTGTGTATGTGTGTGTATGTATGTATGTATGTATGTATGTATTCCTCAATTATGTACCTTTTCATCCCTACATAACTACAATAATCTTAAGATAAACCTGTTTACATTGAGTACAGCAGATCCAAGTTCATATCCCTTCAGCCATTTTTTTCCCCATCCAATGGCTTTTTTAACCTTATATAACTAAATGGTATTGTTTATAACTATATCCACTCACAGATTCTCCCTTAAGAGGATTTATTTCATACTTTCTCAAAGTGGTTGTGTGGTAAGAAATTTGCTTCCCAGCTACATGATTCTAGGCTCAAACCCATTGTGTGGCACCTTGGGCAAGTGTCTTCTACTATAACCTCAGGCCAACCAAAGCCTTGTGAGTGGATATGGTAGAATATGAAAGAAGACTGTTGTATATATATATATATATATATATATATATACACATGAGTTATCTAAGAGACCATAAGTCAGGGAAAAGATGCACTCATATATCTCTCAGTAGAGTGGGTGTATTATTCGAAATGTATAGTATTAAATATCCATCATGACAGCAGCATCCTCGACAATTCTAACAGCAACAAGAATAACAGAGAACATGGGGATACTCCAATTCTCCAGGAGAAAGTTGAAGAGACAGTGCACATGCTCAAAGATTGGAAATCCTCAGGAGTGGATAACATCCATCAGAGCTCCTAAAGTATAGAGGGCCAAAGCTTATCAAAATACTTAGTTACCTATCAGAAGATATAAGAAATGAAGCAGTGGCCAAGGGAATGGACCCATCACTGATGACACCCATTCACTGATGTCTACACGCACATACATAAATAACAAAAATGAGTTTAAAGTCATAATTTGGAGAAATACCTCTATTTGTTAACCATTCTTTGTCGTCATTCTTTGCATGAATGATTTATGAAAAATCATACAAGATAAATTTTTCATCTATTGAAAGTTGTCTTCACTTCTACAGAAGATAAGCAAATACCTAACAGTAATTGTGGTAACCAACTTTGAACAATAAGGAGATATATTATCAAGCAATCTGCAATTCTCCAGAATTGACATCCCATTAAGGAAAACTGTCATTGACCCTGGAGACAAGAGTACAGCTATGTCTGTCCTACATATTCACACACACACACACACACACACACACACACACACACACACACACACACACACACACACACATGCACACACATGTGCATGTTCAATCAGAAAAAGCTTAGCCATCACATTGCAAGCCTGTATGATTTGGTTGCTTGTACCATAGTTTGTCTCACACTTTTTGGTACCTATTTAATCATAAGCAGACATAGAACCCTCTAAGCTCTACAGTCTTCACCCAACAGGACATCAAAGATGTGACAGCTGGAGTAGGAGAGAACTGCACTGGACTATGTTACTTATTTTGAAGTGAATAAACTGAAAGTAAAGCAAAATGAAGTGTCTTGCTCAAGGAAATTAATGTGCTTGCTGGTCCAGGAACTAAGCTTATGATCATTGTAAAACCAAAACCCTAAGCACTAGACCAAACGCTTTTACACATTCACACACAAGTGGTTAAGATGTTTGCTTTCCACTCATTTGGCTTTGGGTTCAGCCCCACTCAACCAAAACCTTGTTAATGAATTTGGTAAATGTAAACTGAAAAAAGTCTATCATATATATATATATATATATATATATATATATATATATATATATATATATATACATATATATATACATGTGTGTGTGTGTATGTATGTATAAAAATATATACATACATAGATACATACATACATACATACATATATATATATATATATATATATATATATATATATATATATGCATACAAGGCTAAGGGGTGCAAGACAAAGGAGAAAAGCGGCTGCAAATATACTGCCTGCACTGACCCATAATCCTAATACTTGCAACATCTGCAGGCTTCTTTGCAAATCGTTGGTGAGACTCAAATATCACATCAGACATAAACATTATGACCAACAAAGAAAGTGCAGGTAATCAGATCCTCATATGTCAAAATCGCTGGGATAGTCCATCACACACACACACACACACACACATATATAATAGCCTTTATTTATTAAATAAACCTAATTTTTGTACCCCTATAAATTCATATTTAGCTTATATAAAACAATACCAGTATCTTCACTACTTAAAATAAACTGCTTAGATTATAATTTAATTAATATATAGTTAGCATGTTCTTTTGCCTCAGTACTCCTTTATTAAATACCAGTAAATACCAATGATCAATCTTTACATATACCATCTAATACGTTAGTATTTAAGTATATAATATGTATAAATATTAAACTATTTCTATGTAATTTTTTTCCTCCCTCTATTGTGATAAAATTTGGTATATACTCAAAAGTATTCAAAAAATTTTATCCTTTTGTTATAATATTCTTCTTAAAAATCTTCTGAATAACCCTAAATTTAAACTTTATACAATATGGCAATATTGTTTAAAATATTTAACTAAAGTACCCCATGATAAAATTTCCACTGTATCATTATCAATGGTCTACTAGTGGCTTGCCCCTTTAATTGTCAGCTTACATCTTGATTTAAGATTTCCTTTACCAAATCTCATTATATTGCTTCAAATTAATCTTGATAGATTTATGACTATACCCACTATGATTTCTGCCGGCTCCCTCAGTCCCCTTCCTAACAGACACTGCTCATTGTTCTTTGGCCTTAGATTTTAATAGACAAAGATTTGATAAACAAGACTATAAATTAAAGCTGACCTCAAAATACAGTGACAAGCTAGATCTCTAACAAGTATTTCTTCCTGATACCTCTGGATATCCTTTTTGCTTCAGGACAACTCATGTCAGACAACTCATACCTGGACAATTGATATCTAGGACAACTGATATATAGGACAACTCATAACAGGTATAAAGAGATAAAGATTTAGTTTTGAAAGAAATTTTGTGTGTGTGTGTGGTGTGTGTGTGCATGTGTGTGGTGTGTGTCATATGTATTTGTGCCTGTGTGTGGTGTTGTGTGGTGTGTATTTGTGTGTGTGTGTGTGTGTGGTGTATGTATGTGTGTGTGGCGTGTGGTGTGTATTTGTGTGTGTGTGTTGTGTGTATTTGTGTGTGTGTGTTGTGTATATTTGTGTGTGTTGTGTATATTTGTGTGTGTGTGTATGTATGTGTATTTATGCATGTGTGTTATGAGTGCAGTTATTTTATTCTTATTTGATTTTTCTTTCAAAACTAAATCTTTATCTCTTTATACCTGTTATGAGTTGTCCTATATAATCAATTGTCCAGGTATGAGTTGTCCAGGTATGAGTTGTCCTGGTATCAGTTGCCTTGGCATGGTATATATATATATATCTCCATATATATATATATATATATATATATATATATATATATATATATACACAAATAATATGTGAGTATATGCATATATTCGTACATATATGTACATACCTACATCTCCATGTATATATAGATGCATATCTGGGTACAGGACGTCACAAAAAAACATGGACAAAATGAAAAACAGAACATAAACAGAGTACAGAAAACACACAGGCCACATAGAGAACATTTCCTTCATCAGCTGCCACCATTCTAAAACTAAGCGTTTTGAAGTGTTAGGGCAGGCGCATTGTTAGAATGGCTCTTCCCGAGGAAACAAATTAAATTTGTAAAGCGGAGGAATATCATGGCAAACAGAAAACATGACAGGAAAACGAAACAGTGAAAATAAACAAGAAGGGCTAGCAGGGCCAGACGTGAAAAAAATATATGTGTATACTGAACGCTGTGATGAGACAAAATGGAAGGGAGAGAGAAGAAGTTCGTGCTGGCTTGGCAGTGGCTAAGATAAGAAAGGAGGCAGAAGCCGGACACATGTAACCAGCGAGAGGTAAGGGGAAAGAGTGGTAGAGAGAGAAAAATAGGGGAGGAAGTAGAATATAGGTGAGCGAAGAGAGACAGGGGGGAAGAGAGACAGGGGGGAAGAGAGAGAGATATAGTAGTGAAGGGGAGAGGCAAAGAACAACAGAAGGAAGAACGAGAGGGGGAGAAAGATACAAAGATAGATAGAGTTGCGTCAGAAATATAAAGTTAAAACTTACTTGCAAAGATGACGCGTGTGTTCGATCATGTAATAATACAAATAATATGCGAGTATATGCATATATACGTACATGTATATATATATATATATATATATATATATATATATATATATATATATATATATATATATATATACATGTACGTGTATATGTATATATTTATATAAGGAAAAAATAAGTCAAGGTAGAAAATGCTAAAATAATTTATCATAAAAAAACATTTATATATACATATATATGCATATATACAAATATATATATATATATGTATATATATATATATATTTCAAAGAAGCCTGTTGCGTGTGTGTGTGTGTGTGTGTGTGTGTGTGTGTGTGTGTGTGTGTGTGTGTACGTGTGTGTACGTGTGTGCGTCTTTATGTCTGTGTTTGTTTTCCACCACTGCTTGATGATTGGTGTTTGTATGTTTATGTCTCCATAACGTAGAGGCTTGGCAAAAAGAAACTGATAGAATAAGCACCAGGCTTAAAAAAGAAATCATGGAGTTGATATGTTTGACAAAAACTTAACATGGTGGTGTTTCAACATGGCTGCAGTGAAATGACTGAAACAAGTAAAAAATAGAAGATAAAAGATATATCCTGATATGTTAAAAAATGCTGTCTAAGACGTTTTCATCACATGAAACTATTAGTAGCTCATAAAAATACATATTGTGCTTATTAAATAAATTATATATATATATATATATATATATATATATATATATTTATATATATACACACACACACACACACACACACACACACACACATACACACACACACACACACACATATATATATATATATATATATATATATATATATATATATATATATATATATATATATATATATATATATATATTAATGTTTAGCAGAAGTAACAGAATGACTCAAGGTCCGAGAGTTTCATGTCTCGGCACTTGTCAAACTTTGATAAGTGCCAACACATAAATCTCTCAGCCCTTGGATCACTCCATTGCTTCTGCTAAAGATTAATAAAAATATACATATACTCATATTTTGAGTTCTATTTTTCTTGTTTACATCACCATACTTATATATATATATATATATATATATATATATATATAAAACGTGAGAGAGTTAGGGGTTGGGGGTACAACCCACTAAGGGATAGTATCTATATATATATACACACACACAACATATGTATACATACATATATATGTTTGGGTATGTGTCTGTATGGGTTCATGCGCATCTATGTATGTGCCTCTCATCTTCAAATCTGTCAAGTGTCACTGACCTACAAGCCATGTCCTTCATTTTCAGTCTTCCTTGAAAAATGTCTTGCCTTGGAGAAAATATTACCTAACTTGGAAACATGTGATGGTTGGCAACAGGAAGGGCATCCAACTATAAAAAAAATCTGCTTCAACAATTTCTGTCTAACCCATCCAAGCATGAAAAAGTGTCTGTTAAAACGATGATGATATGTGTGTGTGTGTGTGTGTATGCATACACATATATATAAATGCACGTATGTGTGTGTGTGTTTGTATATGTATATATATTACACATCATAAGCCCTAATTTGAGATAAAAACAAAGCTCTGACTATATGTTTGTATGTGTTTGTGCATGTGTGTGTTTGTGTGTGCTCGCGTGCATGTGGATGTGTGTGTTCAGAGAAGTCAGAGATAATTTTTACCCTTCTGTACCTCTGAATGTTTCTCTTTTATTTTCACGCACTCACACACGCACATGCACACACACACACACACACACACACACACACACACACACACACACACACACACACACACACACACACACACCTAGACAAGGTGCAATATAGCATGGAGATAGTCTCAGAAATGGCAGTGTTATTATTGCAGAGCTTTTAGAGAGAGAGAGGTGACAGTAGCAGGAGGTGGGGTGGACAGGAACACTACAGGTGATAATTGCTTCTTTCTTCCATTATTCCACTTTTCCTCCTCCACCCCACCTCGTCAATTTATATGTGCATTTGTATATCTATGTATGTGTTACATTATGTGACCATTTGTGTCCATATGTGTGTTTGCTTTTACGTGTGTGTGTATTTAACTGTTAATGTGTGTATTTGAATGTTTTTGTAAGCATCAATATGTCTACGTATGTGTGAGGTTTTACTGTTACTGTGTATGTCAGTGCATGTATGTGTGTTTTGCATGTGATTATAATACATCTATGTTTGTATGTATGTGTTTTTGTATGTCATTATACATATCTGCATGAGTATGTGTGTGTTTTGGTATGTGGTATGTCACTGTATTTGGGTGTTTTAGTATATTACTGTATGTGTGTGTGTGTGTGTGTCTGTTTTACTATGTGGCTCCCTGTATCTATGTGAGTGTCTATGTATGATATATAAGCATTTGGTATATATTTGTATGTGTAGGTCTGTCTGCATATATGCTTGCATATATAGTTTGGGGTGTGTTGTTAGCTCTGTTGATATTTCTGTTTGTATTATTGTTCGCTCATATGTGAAAATCTCAATGTGGATGTGTGCATGTGTCTGTGTGTATGTGTGTGTCAGTAAGTGTATATGTGTATGTGTATGTATGTGTGTGCATGCGTGTTTTTGCTATGTTTTGTTTTCATTTAGCTCCAGGGCACTGTCTGTAAGTATTGCTTACTATGCGTATATATATATATATGTGTGTGTGAGTGTGTGTGTGTGTGTGTATATTATACATACATACATAGATATATATGTATGCATATATATATATATATATATATATATATATATATATATATATATATATATATATATATATATATATATATATGTATGTATGTATGTATGTACGTATGCATGTATGTGTGTATATATATATATATATATATATATATATATGTATATATGTTCTATGACTTAGTAGCTACCTATTTGCATGTATACATATGTGTGTTCATATGTTTGTATGTACAAGGGTATGCATATGTGTTTATGTGTGTTACTAAATGTGTAAGCTGTTTGTGTTGGTATCAGTGTGTGTGTGTGTGTGTAAGTATGTACTTCGTATTAGTGTGTATTGCTTGTGATTTAGTGTGTAAATATGTATATTACCATGAACCATGTCTAGCTATGACTAGTTTGTATGCATGTATGTGTGTATGAATGTATGTATGTGTATGTATGCATGTGTTTCTATGGGTTTTATATTTGTATGTGAGAAAGAGAGAGAGAGAGAGAAACAGAGGGTGAGAAAGAGAGAAGAGCGTAAGAGAGAAAGAAAGAGACTCTAAGCTAGGTATGTATATGTGCTTAAAAGTTAATTATCTTTCTGCTCAAAATAAGAGTGTATATATGTATATCTATGTGTGTTTGTCTAGACATGTGTGTATATGTAAATATGTGTGTGTGTGTGTGTGTGTGTGTGTGTGTGTGTGTGTGTGTAGACAAAGACCAAGGTAAATGAGTGTGTACATGTGTATGTTTGATATACAAGTAGAAATGACAGGTATGTACTTTTACTACATCTAGTAAAGACACTGGTGATGTTTACATTGACTGCACTCTCTCTCTCTCTCTCTCTCTCTCTCTCTGTCTCTGTCTTTCTCTCTCACTGTCTTTCTCTCTCACTGTTACTACAACCACCACCACTACCACTCTTCTACATAACCCTTTTGCTCAACCTTCCCACAATCCCTCACAACATTCTTGTCGTCGTCTCTATCTTTCTTTCACAAACACACAGACGCACTCACACATTCACACACACATATACACACACACATACACACAGAATTATATTCTTTTATCTATACTTCACAGTTCACTTCCCTATCTCTATTCCATGATTACAAACCACTACCTCACCGACACAAACAGTTCCACCCTTGTATTATGTGATCTTCTTCTTTGACTGGTAGGAGGGGCATGTTTGACACACCCACCCATACTGGTCGCATACACACTTTTGGTTTGAACCTTTCTCCATCTCTCTCTCTCACTCCCTCTCTTTAACTACTTTTACATTTCTTTCTTTTTCTATCTCATCTTCTCTCTCTCACTCTCAACATCTTTTCCTTTTCTCTTTCCTTCCTCACAGCACCCTAACCTCCTTTTCACTTCCCTCTTTACTTTTATATATATGTATATAATTTTTTGTGCATTTATGTGTGTATATATATACATACACATACTCACACATGCATATGGTGGTACACATATACACATTTTATTCCTAGACATCATACATGCAATTCTCATCTTTTTGCACTCACACACACACTCACAGCTATGCATATGTTGGCACACACACATATTCAAACACATACTTGCATATACTGGCACACTCACACACATCACACGCACACATACATGCACATATAATGTGCTACCTTATATACACACATATCCACATGCAGACACAAACACCACATTCACCACCCAACCCTTGTTGTCACTCAACATACAATTCCTATCTATTGATTTATGCTACTCTAAGCTGCACTATTGTAAATAAAAACCTGAAATGAATGAAATCTCGCCTTTTACTAAGCTGGGATTTAGCTCATTGCACTTGTGGTCTGTTAATCCAATCACTTTTACATCATCTTGCTATCTTATAACCTTATTATCATACATGTAAGCTCTATGCATATATGTGTATGAGACTTATTTAGGTCTGTTATGAGCCCTAGCGCCCATAACACTGGAGTTTAGCCCAGTTTCCATAGAGTGTAAGTGACTGGGATAACAACACTCCCTCCCTGAATAAGACACCAATCTCCCACAGGGTAAATTTTCCCAGTCATTGCTGGAACTCATTTACAGCTGAGGGAAATGGAACACCATGAAATGAAGTGTTTTCATTAAGAACACAATGCACTGCCCAGTCTTGGAACTGAAACCATGTTCTTATGATCATGAGTATAACACCCTAGAAAAGTAAAGGTAAAGTTACCTTCTTGAGTCATGCTGACACTCAAGGGCTGGTTTCCTGGTTTCATGATGTATATATTCCCCACCTGAATGGGATGCTGGTCTGTCGCAGGATTAATCATCTTTGCCAGCTGAGTGGACTGAATCAATGTGAAATGAATTGTTTTGCTCAAAAACACATGTCACCTGGTCCAGGAATTGAAACCACAATTTTACGATCATGAGTCCAACACCCTAACCACTGGGCCACATGCCTCTGTGAATATGAATAGGGAGGTTTTAAAAAATTTTTCTGTTTTTTAGACTTTTTAGGCTTTTTTTGTGTGTGTGCATGTTACTTATGCAGACGCCAGTTTTAGTAGATCAGATGTTCTATCAAAATTGTGAATTGATGAGAAGTTAATTTACTGCTTAACCCTTTTGATACCAGCCTGCCTGGCTCTATGATACACAGTTCCTATTTTAAAGTGATCTAAATTAAAACCTAACAAAATTACAGGTTGATTTATACTCCACACATCAGCTTAATAATGGTTTCAAATTTTGGCACAAGGCCAGCAAGTTCAGTAGCTGGGAGTCTATTACATTGATCCCAGTGCCCAACTAGTACCTAATTTATCAAATTACAAAAGGATGAAAGGTAAAGTCAACCTCAGTGAAAATTAGTTTAAAAATCCTTTCTACTATAGACGCATGGCCTGAAATTTGTGGGAGACAACTAATCAATTGACCCCAAAAAGATAAAAGGCAAAGTCAATCTTGGTGGAATTTGAACTCAGAATGTAAAAATGAATGAAATGCTGCTAAGCATTTTGCCCAGTGTACTAGTGATTCTGCCAGCTCACCATCTTAAAATCAGCTTAATAATGACAGTTATTTCAATAAATTCTTCGATATTTTCTGAATAAATTGAAATAAAGGTAGTATATTTCAACAGAAATATTATAACAAAAGGGTTAATTCTGACCTAGACTGTAACAATTTTCAATGTTATCTGTGTTTTAGGTGGCAAGCTGGCAGAATCATTAGCATGCACACTAAATGCTAAGTGGTATTTTGTCCATCTTCATGTTCTGAGTTCATAGTCTACCAGGGTTAACTTTGTTTTTCATCTTTTCAGGGTTGATGATATAAGTACCAGTTGAACACTGGGGTCGATGTAATCAACCTCATGCCAAAATTTTGAAACTAATATGCTGTCTATGTTTTAGTTCTATAAATCAAAGGTCAGAAGTGTTCACCAATCAATTTTCTTATGAGTGTAAATGGTTGCACATGTACTTTTGTTTTTTCTTGCCATCTTTCTTTATGCAACTTGTTCCAGTCCCCTCTTTTACCCTTTTCCAACAAGTTGTGGTGCACCTATGCACTGTATACAATAAGCTCATCATTATTTTATTATACTTACATACATACATGGTGGTGGTTGTCTACTCCTTACACAGAGTTTGACTACCTCCTGCACATACACCTTAGCCCTTTCATGGTGTCTGATGTGACTTTTTAAACCAGACAATGTTTTGAAAAAACACCCACACAGATTGTACCTCTGATTTGTACTACCAATAGCTGCAGGTAAGTTCTGCTCATTGTGAATCCTAACATGTCTTTTAAGACCCCCATTGGATTTGCAAGCCCTCTGGCACACACCACATTCAAACGTGTGCACAGACATATAATCAGAATAACATACATACATACATACATACATACATACATACATACCAGCATGTATGCATGCTAACATGCAATCACGAGGCTGTTAATATCGTGGCTGTTTGTGTGTGTACATGTTTAGTGAGGGAACATATGCTAACAAAAAAGCCGCTCTTTAGTTGCTTGACTCGTAAGTTATTGCAGTCAAATCTTCCTCAAATGTCATCCTTTCCATCACTTCAATGTCTACTTTTCCATGCTTGCATGGATCAGATGAAATTCATTGAGGTAGATTTTCAATGGCTGGATGACCTTCCTGTCACCAACCCTCACCTGCTTCCAAGTAAGCTTATATTTCCTCATTACTAGATGTTTTTCATGGAATACTGGAAAGGAATTACACTGCTTGTACAACAATGATGTTTGTTTACAATTATCCTGCAATATCAAAACAAGGAACTACGAACACATACAAGCACATAACCCGTGACACACACACACATTAAATATGTATATATGATGGTATTCAATCAGGTTCTGCCTACCACATAAACTTACAATACTTTGGCTAGTTTGGTTGGCCAGGGCCTGTAGTAGAAGACATCTGCCCATTATGTCATACAGCAGGATTGAACACAAACCATATGGTTTGGAAGTGACCTTCTTAACCAGGCACCCATACCATTATAAATGGTTAAATATATAGGATATGCTGATATTAAATGATTATCAGTTGTTGTTGTTGTTGCCATAAATAACTTGTTTTGTGTATCTATAACTACATTGACCAATATGCCCTTAGTAATGGAAGATGGTGCAGTACACTGGAACAATTAGGAAGAGAATTAGCTTAAATGGGATTTAGTTCAGATTTGCACCACTGCTGGCTTCTTCTTAGTGAAACTACATATTGCATGGTAGCAATACATGGGCACTGAATGCGGAGAATGTGTGGAAAGAAAGAAATGAAATGTGTATGTACATACATACATACATCCATACATACATACATACATAACTACATGCATATGTACATACATACATGCAAACATACATACATACATACATACATACATACATGCATACATATATGCATATATACATACATACATACATACATATGTACATAACTACATGCATATGTGCATACATACATATGTATATACAGTGTGTTCGAGATAAATTTAACAGTTTGCATAAATAGGAAAAGAAAACAAAATATCTCATACAAAAATAAAAGTATTTAAAAAAATCCAGAATAGCAACTATGGCTGGGAGATAACAGGATACTCAAAACAGTCACCCTCAGCTTCCACCATAGTCTGAAGATGGGTCTGAAACTTGATGCATGCATTTTTCACTGTGTCCATGGGAAGATCTTTGAACACCTCCTTGATCTTGGCCACCAGCTTGGTGTTGTTGGTGCCTTTCTCAACTGCTCCCTACACACAGTAAATTATGAGATTAAAATTGGGGGAATTAAAAGGCCAGAAATTGGGGCTGGTGAATTTGTAGAAATTCTCCAGCCACCACTTTTGACTCTTTCTGGAGGTATGGCAAGGAGCCGAATCCTGCTGCCATACATATGGCCTTCGAGCAGCAACTTTCTTCAGCCAGGATGACCATATATATATATATATATATATATATATATATATATATATATAGATAGATAGATATATGCAATATATATATATATATATATATATATATATATATATAAAGGGCATTAACTGTGTATTAATGCCTCACGCTATCGAGGGACTAAATAAGTAAAAAAAACTACCAAAAATAAGCAACATATTTACCAAAAGCGAGGGAATGCAGCTTTTCAAAATTTATCTCTTAAAAACATTTAACTCAACGGTAGACCACTGGTTTCTCAATCAAATACAGAAAAAACTGTGAAGTAACCTGTATTCTTTTGTTCATCAGTACACGTATGGTCAAGATATATAAAAATAAACAAGAATCAACCTACCACGATGTAGCCATCACAGTAACGATGACTTTTGTTCACAATTATATATCCCTGAAAGAGATTTGAATTTATCCAGTTGCATCTCGGTAACATGTGCTTATACAGAATGATATTCAGCACTGAATATATTCTAATTATTTATAATATATATAGGATAAATTCTTTATAAGAATTTATCAAGTAGTCGCTTTCGGTAAATATGTTGCTTATTTTTGGTAGTTTTTTTACTTATTTAGTCCCTCGATAGCGTGAGGCATTAATACACAGTTAATGCCCTTTATATATAATTAAATATATCTATGAAGAAACGATGAATTTTTTCATTACGAAATTTTTCGTTATTTTTTCATTATGAGGTTTTTTCACGCTGACTACTTGATAAATTCTTATAAAGAATTTATCCTATATTATATTATATTATATTATATATATATATATATATATATATATCAGTAGGAATAAATATGCTCAGTGGTTTGTATGCATCCCCAACCCGCTCAACCTTTCAATGTAACACACACACATACATGCAATCATTATTTCAATATAACTACACACTCACATACACTGATCATACTGTATTGATACAGAAAGAAAGCAGAGTAATTTCTGCTTTCCACACACTTACATTTCATTCATCCTGGAGATGAAATCACAGCATATGGATTTAATACGCTGTACATGTAGTTTTATACACTGAACTTGAAAGGCTATGGAAATTGTGTCTGTCTCACATCAATAGAGTAATCATTTATTGAATTACACACTGAATTCCTTTCATTAAATTAACATGCATACAATGAACTGGAAATCATTTTTTTTTCCAGATTAATAATTAATATTTATATTATTAATATTTATAGTTTTAGTCTGGAGAGACACTGCTTTATGTTGCCTACCCATACTTTGTGTTGCAGATATATGTATATATTTACATGTTTATATGTGTGTGTGCATGTGTATACATACATATGTGTGTATGTGTGTGTGTGTATATATATATATATATATATATATATATATATATTAATATTATCAGGGTAATAAAAATTTTAGAAATTTTTACTACCAGTGGCCTAGCATGTAGAAAAATTAGTCAATAGACTATAGTGGTTTGGATTTTGTCTATTCCTTCTAGCGTGCAGGAATCCTATGATGGATACCTCTTATGTGTTTAAATGTGCACTTTATTTATATATATATATATATATATATATATATATATATATAAACAAATAATAAATGAGTATATGCATATATACGTACAGGTATGTGCATACCTACGTCTACCTGTATATATAGGTGCATATCTGGGTACAGGACATGGCAAACAAAACGTAGACAAGAAAATAATAATAACCAGAGTACAGAAAACACACAAGCCACATAGAGAACATTTTCCTTCAAGGCTATGTAAGTGCTGTGGAAGTACCATTGTTAGACTCCTGGTTCGATAATAGTATGAGCGAGGATTCTAACATGAGTCATGTGTGAGCATGTATATGTAAAATAAAATGTGATAACAAAGCCAAAGCAGTGTGAAATTTCTAGGACATTTATAAAGAGAATGATAGTCTTACAGCTGTTTCAGGGATAAACGATATCCCATCATCATAGAAGGAAATATTAGAGTTCAGTATAAGAAGTTATTTTGGAAAGGGAGAGATATAGGAAGTATGAGAATAAAAATAAAAATATATGTTGGATGTTAAATATACAGTAGTACCTTGGTTTTCAAACAACTCTGATAGCGAATAAATCGTGCTTTATATATATAGATAATATAGATATATATAAAGCACGATTTATTCGTGATCAGAGGTGTTCTTAAACTGAGGTACTACTGTATTAAATGAATATGAGAAAGACAGGAAATAAAGTACAATTTATTCTTGATCAGAGTTGTTTGAAAACCGAGGTTCTACTGTAAATATATATGTACATATATATCATAGTGGGGCAGGCCAGTTTCTTGCATATAAGGGGTTTAGCCTTACGGTGTATCTTCTGACTTCAAACACTGGTAACCTGAGACCTCTTTAAAATCTATTTTAAAGAGGTCTCAGGCCATTAGTGTTTGGTGCCTGAAGATATGGTGTAAGGCTAAACTCCTTATGAGAGAGAGACCCAGGGTAACCCCATAAACCAGCGTACCCCACTATAATATTAACTGCTCTACATCTTAGAGTGTGCTTCTCCAGATTTATGTATTTCTACAAATGATTCTACATATATATATATATATATATATATATATATATACATACATACATATAGGTCAGTAAATAGTGGGGTTGTGTTAACCGCACGTGGAGAAATACATATATATACATATATGTTTGTGTGTGTGTGTGTGTGTGTGTGTGTGTGTGTGTGTGTGTGTGTGTGTGTGTATTGTAAGTATGTATATTATTAGAAGGTACAGCCTCTGTAATTGTATCTCTGAGTTCTGTGTTGTTGATCAATTATTCAAACAACTGAAGTAGCGAAGTAGCACAATAATATCATCATCATCATCATCATCATCATCATCATATCGTCACCATCATGATCATCACCATCAATGTATATAAACAAAATTATTTGTAAACAAATCAAAATATGATTAGTGCCTGAGATCTCATTGGCTGTTGAAAAATCATTAGAAAATATGATGTGTGTGTGTGTCTCTGTGTGTGTGTGCCCGTGCGTGTGTGCATGTGCATACATGTATATGTATATGTGTGTGTGTGTATTATTTGGCATGTGTGTGTGTGTGTGTGTGTATTATTTAGATACAATTCAACATTAAACCAATGGTAATGAGCAAACAATACATAAATATAAACAGGGTAAGACATTTGAGGAGAGGTTTATGTTTATAAAAAAATACAGATACATAATAACAGACAATAACTTTATTTATCAAAAAATGGTGAGGATAAAAATAAACCTTCTTTTCTATAATGTTATTCAATAAAGCCACCTTCAGCTTCAACAACTGCTTCTATATGAGATCTAAATCATCTACATGCTCGAATCAAGTGGTCCTGGTTCATTTTGGACATTACTCTGGCTATGGCAGCTTTCAAAGAATCTTTGGTGTTATGGGCGTGTTCATTGACCTCTCTCTCAACAACGCTCCACATGTAATAATCCAATGAATTGAGATTTTGGGAATTATGAGGCCAAATGTTAAGGGTTATGTGATCATGAACGTTTTCAGCCATCCATTCCTGTGTTACTAAAGCCATGTGTGATAGTGCAGAGTCTTCCATTGCATACACTGTCTATCCAGGACTTAACAATTATTTCCAGGACCTCAATGTAAGGGGCAGTGTTAACTCTAAGGCCTTCTGAAAAGAAGTAAGGAGGCATCACATGTCCTTCATTGCTGACAACCCCTAAAACCATGACAGTTGCAGGAAATTTTGTATGCATAACATGTGGAACTTCAGAAGGGTCTGCACATAATCATCTGTCATTGATTCTGTTAACTTTTTTGTCTTCCCCTGAACTACAACACTCTACTTAACATGTCTTTTCCTGAATTGCTACCCTCTAAAAACGCCACCCCATATTTTCTTTCACCTTCCAAAAATTTCAAATTGAACGTTTAATCGTACAAGCCACACATAACTATCTCTATGCACTTAGCTATTCTATACCATAAAACAGTTATGGATGCTGTCTCTCCTTTTCACACTCACAAGTGAAACTACGATTGTTGCTGTATATTTGTCTGGGTTTTGTATTCACCTCAATGACTAACACAAGGACAATGTGAAAGTAAAACAATCATATTAAATAAAGACTTCGATATCTCATTGTTAATTTTATATTCAGATTCCACACCTGTAGAACCAAACAAATATTAAAGTATTGATATGTAAGAATGTTGTGTGTTGTGTGTGTTGGCACTCCGTCGCTTACGACGTCGAGGGTTCCAGTTGATCCGATCAACGGAACAGCCTGCTCCACAGACACGTGTACCCTTAACGTAGTTCTCAGGGATATTCAGCGTGACACAGTGTGACAAGGCTGACCCTTTCAATTACAGGCACAACAGAAACAGGAAGTAAGAGTGAGAGAAAGTTGTGGTGAAAGAGTACAGCAGGGTTCGCAACCATCCCCTGCCAGAGCCTCGTGGAGCTTTAGGTGTTTTCGCTCAATAAACACTCACAACGCTCGGTCTGGGAATCGAAACCGCGATCCTATGACCGCCAGTCTGCTGCCCTAACCACTGGGCCATTGCGCCTCCACTATGAAAGGATATATGGTGCTGAAACAATACACATACACTGCTTCCTCATAATGTATGAATGTAAACAGACTTAGCCATAAGCATGGCCTGAACAGCTTGTATATGACTAAATAAATCCACAATAAAATGGCTATATAATCATATTTGCAGAACAAAAATATAATTTATATCCATCACCTTCATTTGATTTGTGGAAATCAATCAAATTTTTTATCCAATTATTGCAGTTTCGCTGGCTTTGAGTATGGTGATGTGTAAAACAGGAAATGGTGATGGTAATTTGGAGGAGTGTTTTTCTGAAACATGTTTCTATGCAAAATCTAGCTTCTTACCCTATAGCAAGAAAAGAATATGAAAATGTGCATGCATTTATAAATGTATGTACATGTGTGTGTGTGTGTGTGTATGCACATATATATATTTATGTGTGTGTGTGTGTGAAAGCATGTAACTATGTGGTTAAGATTTTGAGCTCACAAACAGGAGATGCAAGCTCTAAGTTCAGAGGTACCATAGCCATACATAGCTTTAGATAGATAACTGGTGAGCAGGTGACAAAGGTCTTTGTGAGTGATGCTAAGACACCATCAGCCTTTTTGATTTAAACAGTTCATTTACACTGAATGAATATTTTTAATGAATGTTCTCCTGACATCCCAATGTTTAAATCACATGACAACTTGTAGATGGAAATAGAGTGACCATTCCAAGATACCTTGACATCATATCAACAATGTTCTGGTCTTAAACATTAATTTAGAATCAAAATTTTGGTTTCAAAATTTGGTACAAGGCTAGCAATTTCGGGGGAGAGGATACATAGATTACATCAAACCCAGTACTCAACTGATACTTATCTTAATGACCACAAAGGGATGAAAGGTAAAGTCAGCCTCAGTGAAATTTGAATTCAGAATGTAAAGATGGACAAAATGTCACTAAGCATTGTGACCTGCGTGCTTACGATTCTGTCAGTTTGCCACCTTATACAGAACCAGAATATTTCAATTGCACTGGTCAACCTTATCTTTGGACCTGGACATCCATCCCATAATTCAACTTATTGTATACAGACATCCACTTTTGGGTGAATATCATACTTAGCTAGAAACAATTCTACAATAATAACAACAAACTATTTAGCCTATTAAATAATACAGTTTTCATATTTCCCATGTTGTGTTACCATATAAATTTTAGTTAAAATCTCTCTGACCTCTGCTCTCTCTCTCTCTAATTTTACTCATCTTCACCTCTCTCTTGTTTCATCAATAGGCTGCTGATGGATTCCTGTTTGTTGTAAGCTGTGATAGAGGCAAAATACTATATGTCTCACAGTCTGTAAAGAGAACGTTAAACTTTTCACAGGTATGGCTTCTTTATTTCCAATTTGCACCATTTTATTTTCTCACATTCTTTTCTTCTCTCTCACTCTCTCTCTCTCTCTCTCTCTCTCTCTCTCTCTATATATATATATATATATATATATATATATATATATATATATATATATATATATATCTATACATTTCTCTCTTCCCTCCCTCTCTCTCCCTCTCTCAAATAGCATATTCATAGTGTCAAATTATTGCTAATATTGTCAATAACTATTTCCTTACTGTAATCCACATCATTATCATCACCACCTTCACCACCATCATTATTGTTATCATAATCATCATTATCAGTTTATCAAATGTGGGGAGGACAAACAGATAAAAGCAAGAATAACTGCAAAGATAACTGCATCATCAGCAAAATTTAGGTCTGTAATCCAAGTTTCACCAATGAATGCACCACAACTCAACTGAGCCTCCATTTGGTCAAGTATCCAATCCATGCAGACATTGAACAGTCTTCCTGGAAAGGAAATGTTCCCTGACCTATTTTTGGAAACCAATACATTCCCTAGCAATCAATAATAGGGTGTCCCTATATGTTTCCCACATTCCCTTAGGATGAGACAGGGACTCAACCTCAGGTTGCACAGATCCAAGTTGCTGAGAATAAGTCTTGCTTACACTGTTAACTTTGAGCCTGTCAACATCCAGTCTGTGATTGACTGCTTTCAACCTCTTAGATTTTGCCTGTAATCATAACTCAGCTGCAACAAGTCTATGGTCAGTGCCTAAGAAACTAGCTCTCTGAAAAGCCTGCAGTTCTGTAGGAATTTCCAGTGGCCATCTACATGTACATAGTCAATCTCCTTTGTCACATGGCCAGTATTAAAATACCAAGTCAGCTCAGAACGTTGGTACCAGGAGCCAACAATGTGAAGTCCATAGCTTTAGGCAAAGTCCAGGAGCATCACAACACTATAGTTCCAAGTACCAGATCAAAAAAGGCTGACAACACTCTTGCATCCCATTCTGCCAATTCTAGTTGAAGGACTGAAATCTCCCATGACCAAGGAGATACGTGTCCCTACTGGAAATACTCTCCACGACATAGCACAGCTGGGTGTAGACTGTCTCCCTCACTGACCTGTTACTCATAGCAGTTGGAACATACACTGCAAAAAGAGAAACAACACCCAGAAAAATGTTGAATCCTCCACCACATAATACACTCATTGACAGGTGTTATATCTAATACCATTGGAACCAGCCAGTCTGCCACTGCAACTGCAACCCCACTAACATGCCAACCATCAGAGCACTCAGACCAGTAGTAGGTGTAACCACTGGTTGCAATGTCACCTCTCCCTGGCTGATGCACCTCTGATAGGGCCACCACAGCAACTCGCAAACAGTTGAGTTCCAAAGACATTAGAGGCTAACAGGAATCATCCATCAGAGCGAGAACATTTCAGGTCCCCATCTGAAAAAGTCTCCTCAAGTTGAACTGTGGTTTCCATTCCCAACAGAGGACACCTTTGTACAACTCAGACAACAACCCTCCAGTTCTCCAGAGTTTTCTCTGTTTAGCAGAGAGGGTCTTGACAGATTTGCCCCAGTCACTTCATGCAACATGCTTTATAGATTGATGGGGTACTTCCCTGGAGGAGAGAATTTTTGGCATTTGTACAAGAGATTGTTGCTGGTGAGGGTTTGTGAGGTTGGAATGCAGATCCTACTTCAACCTCCTACCACACAGAGGAGACACTGGGTCTGTTCTTTGGTATGCTGGTCCCCACATAGTATGCTAAAACATTGATACCACTAATTAGGAAGAGTGAAAAAATCAAATCAAATAAATAATATCATTTACCACATTACTTGTGACAATGAAATCCATGAATAGAAATTTTTTTAATTAAAAAACAAAAACTTGAACTCATAAACACTTTGTTTTATAAAACACTCATTTCCAACCCTTTAGTATTTAAACCAGCCATATCAGGTCCAAATAGTCTACATGTTTTATGTTCAAACTGACCTCTCATACCTACTATAAAATATCCTCCTAAAAATATATTATCACATTATAAAAATCTAGAAGCAGTGAGATAATGCATGATTAAATCAAAACAACATAAAAAAATAAGCATTTTGCTTAACAGAATAATTTGAATGCCAAAGGGTTAATTTTTGTTCTTCATATATTATGAAAAGCATAAAAGGGAATAGAGTGTAACCAAAGAAATCCTAAAGTTCTTATTTTGGTTCCTGGTGGTAGACATATTTACTAATCATCTCTGTGATTTATTCCCCTAGAAACGTTGTTAGTAATTTTAGTTTGCGTTGAGCTATGAAGAAGCTGAACAGTAAAATAGTGAGTTCCAAACAAACAAAATTATCAAAGACAGTTTTGAAAAGAAAACAACTTTGATTGTTAAACTAATGAAAAACAAAAAGAAAAAATAATTTGTCAACCAATTCCTTCACATCACACATAATTTTGATTATGTTGGCAAGAAATAATATCTTTGATTACTATAGATCATCACAGTAGCTTCAACCATTCTTTTGTGTTTTGTTTTTAAATCTCTTATGTTATTTCTATCTTCAGTCCGATTTAATTGGCCAAAGTTTGTTTGATATTCTTCATCCACGAGACATTGGCAAAATCAAAGAACAACTTAGCTCTTCAGATCTAACGCCAAGAGAACGGTACATTGATGCAAAAAGTAAGTAGAATCACATTTTCTTTGGAAAGATCTTCTTTCCTCCACCAGCTCCATCAATCTATAAATATTTACATTCACCTACTGCGAGGGTGTATATGCAATGAGTCAGAAATACAAACCAATGTGTTGATCTGTTATCTGAAATTCATAAATGGTAAATTCCGCAAGTAATCAGCGTAATTATCTGCTAATTACATCATCATCATCATTTAATGTTTACTCTTCCATGCTTACATGGGCTAGATAGAATTTGTTGAGGCAGATTTTCTCCAACTGGATGCCAGTTTCCAAGCAAGATAATAAAATATTTCCCCTTGGCCAGACATGTTTTTCATGGAAGGCTGGAAATGACAATTTTGCTTGTGTGACAGTGATGCTCATTTATAACCATCACATGATGTCAAGACAAAGGTGCACACACACACACACACACACACACACATATATATATATTAATATTTGTTTTATGCTAAGTTATAAATAAAAATAATTTAACATTAAACTATAAAGGTTACTTAATCCTTTTCAGTAGAAATATGTTTCTTAAGGAAAATATTACAGGCTTCCAGCTACTTTCTGGTGTCATAGAAAGTACTTTAGCACTGAAGTTACATAACAGTCACTTAAGAACCATTTTAGGACGAAAGTACTTTAAGTCTGACCAAGTTTCTTCATATAGCATTGATAATATTAGGAGGTAGTATTTGTTTAGACTAACATACATATTGCTTTATATATGTTTGTTGTCAGTGACATTAACAATGTTATTAATTTTCAACCCTTCCACATACTTAACACAAAAAGGTAAAAAAAAACCTTCTTCTTTATATCTCGTAAAGAAGGGTTTATTCTTCTGCTATGTTAATATATCTTCTGTTGTGATTACAGCCATGCTTCCAGTGAGAACAGAACTACCTCAGAAACCCACTCAACTCTGCTCTGGTGCCAGACGCTCATTCTTCTGTCGGATGAAATGTGTCAATAAATCTGCAGATGTTGTTCCCAGCGCTGTCAAGGTAGAAAAAGATGTTGAAGCTGAGCATTCCCATAAAAAACGAAAATCAGGTAAACGTGCACATATTTTTATCTATTTATAATATCTATATATGTATACATATATGAAAAAATATATATACATTTGAATACATACATCATCATCAAGATAGATAGATCAGTAGATGAATATCATCACCATCAGTGAATATCCATTTTCCATTACGTGATCATGACATTGATTTATATATATAACTATGTTGATGTTGATGATGATGTATGTATGTTTCTGTGTGTGCATGTGTGTGTGTATACATATATATATATACACATGAATATATATATACATATATATTCATATATATATGTATATAATGTATATATATATATATGTATATACATGTGTGTGTGCGTGTGTGTATATATATATATATATATATATATATATATATACATGTGTGTGTGGTTGCTTAGATACTTCAGACTACCCCTGAAATATTGAAGCAATCCTATCATATATATATATATATACATATATATATATATATATATATATATATATATATATATATATATATATATATACATGTTTGTATATATATATATATATATATATATATATATATATATATAGACGTAGACATACACACACACATTAGCCAATCAAGAGACTCTTTCACTTTGTATATGCAAAGTGAGGTCTTCTATTGATACTCTTCTGATAGGCTCCAATATTTTTGTTGAGGAGTAATTTCCTCCCTCCCCACCCACACACATACTTGTGTTACCTAGCGACAAAAAATACAGTTGAAGAACTTAATCTTTTTAAAACTGGCTAAATGACTATAGTAGATTTCACAGCCTTTTATAAATCTAATGAGAGTACCAATATAGGCAGTGACACAGTTTAACTAATCATGCAATACTAACAGGAGGCTGTGATTGATTGATTGATTGATTGATTTGATTGATTGATATTCATGTGATATTAAGAGGAAGTTGAATTCATTGATAGTCACATCATAAATTGGCCAATCATATACATGAAAACTAAAGCTCATTTTGAACAATGAGCAAATATGGATGGCAGTAAAATTATAAGAGCCATGGAAATGTGGATACAAGAGAACTAGTACTTTAACCAGAAGAATCACCACTCTCTCACTATCTCTCACTCTCTCTCTCTCTTTCTTCCCCTCTCTCTTTTTGTTTCTCTCTCCCTCTAAAACATACTTAAGAAGAACATCCGTCTTTAACCCTTTTATTATCATATTTCTGTTGAAATATGCAGTCTTTGCTGCCATTAATTTTGAAAATAATGAAGAATTTAGTAAAACAATTTTTCAATAATTAAGCTGGTTTTTGGAGCATAAATTAACGGGAAATTTTGATGGAAAGTTTTAATTTAGATCACTTCAACCCTTTTGTTACCATATTTCTTCAATCAACATTTGTTTCTTTTTGGTTGTATATATATATATATATATTTCTTTTTTGCTTTTTTAAATTTTTACAGACAGAAAAAACTTCTGCATAATTCACTGTACAGGGTACTTGAAATCCTGGCCACCAACACGAATGGACATTGGAGGTGAGGATGAAGTGGAAAATGACAACGAACTGTGTAACTTAAGCTGTTTGGTGGCCGTTGGTCGGACATTGCCAGCATTTAGTCCATACAATCTACCTGAAAGCGGTGCAATTCACATGCGGCCCACAGAGTATGTCTCTCGACATAGTATTGATGGCAAGTTTACATACATAGACCACAGGTAGGTAGTTAGCTCTTGCACACAACTGACTTCCATGGAAAGTTTGCACACACACACACACACACACACATTTATTCTAAAAGTAAATATATCTAGCAATCAGTGGTGATTCATCATCATCATCATCATCATTTAACATCCACTTTCCATGCTAGCATGGGTTGAACGATTTGACTGAGGACTGGCGAACCAGATGACTGTACCAGGCTCCAATCTGATCTCCATGGCTAGCTGGATACCCTTCCTAACGTCAGCTGGATGCCCTTCCTAATGCCAACCACTCTGAGAGTGTAGTGGGTGCTTTTATGTGCCACCAGCATGAGGGCCAGTCAGGCGGTACTGGCAACAGCCATGCTCGAATGGTGTTTCTTATGTGCCACCTGCACAGGAGTCAGTCCAGCGGCACTGGCAATGACCCCGCTTGAATGTTTTGTTCATGTGCCACCGGCACAAGTGCCAGTAAGACGACACTGGTAACAATCACACTCAAATGGTACTTTTTATGTGCCACTGGCACTGAAGCCAGACAGCTGCTCTGGCAATGATCTCGTTCAGATGATGCTGTTAACACTCCACTGGCACTGGTGCCAGTCATCGAATTTGGTTCAATTTCAATTTCACTTGCCCCAACAGGTCTTTGCAAGCAGAGTTTAGCATCCAATGAAGGAAGGTTGGCATGGGTGCCAGTCGTCGAATTTGGTTTGATTTCAATTTTACTTGCCTCAACAGGTCTTCGCAAACAGAGTTTAGTGTCCAAAGAAGGAAAGGTACGCATAAGTGGGCTGGCTACACCCCTGGTAAAGGCCACGGGTTACGGTTTCACTTGTCTTGCCGGGTCTTCTCACGGACAGCATATTTCCAAAGGTCTTGGTCACTAGTCATTGATTATGATGCATAATTCCTGTTTTGTTTTGTTCACTCTACACATTGTATAGTTTCTGTTTTATCTACCTCCTCCTTATATATAG
>NC_142934.1:27887646-27920451 GCF_046866305.1 Octopus bimaculoides
CACATGCAGATATACATACATATATATATATATATATATATATATATATATATATATATATATTTACCGGAGTAAGCACATGAAATGTGCAACAAGGTGGAAAAAAGAGTACTCAAATACCAGAGGTATATGTATATATGTATACACACACACACATAAATATGCATGTAAGTATGTGTGTATCACAGTGGAAACTATTTACCAGATTTGAAAGTGTCTCTTAAACCTGAGTTTCTAAAAAAAGTCAAGATGTGAGAATAGTATTAGGAATAGATGACAATGATATACTCGTACATAGGTGGATGTTTGTGTGCGTGTGTGAGGGAGTGTCATACATAAGCCTGTTCAAAATTCATACATATGTTTTACATACACATACTCACATATATATATAATGTATGCATACACACAATTATATCCATGTATATACATACATACATATTGTATATATACACACAATTCTAAATATGTATGTACATGTGCATACACACACACAAACACAAACACACACACACACACATGGTTACAGGCTGCATTCTGTTCAATTCCAAAGAAACTTTTTCCAAGAATATTTTAAGTTCTATTTTGGAATTGTAAATTTTTATTTAAATAAATATTTTAGACTCAGTTAAACTTTCTTTGTGTATTTTATGATTGTGAATTGCTTAATTGTTGCAAACAATTTCAACTATACATGTGCGTGTACATGCATGCATACACACACACACACACACACACACATATAATCTATGCTAAGCATTACAGATGAGATGACAGAGGGCCAAGATAATTGGCAATTTGTTGTGCTCAAAGATCCATCCATCGCAACAAAAATGATATCCAAAAAATCACTTACTATACTTTATGTGCAGGGCCCTGCCCCACCTCTCTTTCTCTCTCTCTCTCTCCTGTCAAGCATTTCTCCCAATTCTCATCTCCTAACACCTATCACTCCTCTATCTATAATACTGTTAGGCTGCTATAATTACCTGAGAGCAGAATCAACATATATTCTTTTCTACTCTAGGCACGAGGGGGAGGGGCTAGTCCATTAGATCGACCCCAGTATGCAACTGGTACTTAATTTATCGACCCCAAAAGGATGAAAGGCAAAGTCAACCTCAGTGGAATTTGAACTCAGAACGAGAATCAACATATATTACATCTCCTCTCATCTGTAATCTCCTTGTCTTCTAGTTACCATTCCCTTATTTCATTCAGTTTTCACTTTACAATGTCAAATATCTTTATTTTGTTAAAGCTATTTCTTGCCTCGATTTACTCTCTTCCAGGTTTTGTTTTCTTTTCTTTTTACTTATATAATTATTTTTCTGCCTGGAAACACCACTTTAGTCTGTTGACGTAATTTCACATCGGTCCTCTTGATCATGTTATGTTAGAGCTGGTCATCTAATAACAACCACACCAATATTTTACTTTCAAAATTCCAATGACAGTTAGTCAACCAATATTTCAATTTATATTGTGATTTCTTCCCATTTTTTCCTCTTCTTTTTCCTTACTAGTGTATTTTATGACAAATGTACACACCTTCACCTTACCTTCTCCTAACCACCCATTAAAATGTCTATATCGGATCTTATTTTTAAATCAGTTTCTATATGGTCTTAAGTTTCCATACAGCTGAAATCTTCCATATAAATTGTGTCTATATATTTTCTCATTTTTATTCTGTCTGTGCTTCTACATATTTCACTTAAAATGCAAGAAATTTTTTTTTAAATATTTAAAGAAGCAATTGAGATAAACAGTCTCCATGGAAAATACAATCATAGATGCTACATTTTCTTGGTGGTGATGTTGTTTATGTTTGTTTGCACATATCTCAGTATCAGTTTGTTGTTCCACTTGTAACTGTTACATTCAACAAACGTTTGCACTTGTTTAATGTGCATTCTCTTAAAAAAACTTATTATTATCATTATTTTTGCTATTGTTATTATCAGAATAAGTACCTTCAGATGTTTCTTCCAAATCTTTAGATTCTCAGTTTAAATTCTACCAAAGTCAGCTTTGCTTTTCTTCCCTTTTGGGTCAATATAACAAAATACTGGTTGAATATTGGAATCAATATCAACTAGTCTCTATCCTTTAAAATTGTCAGCTTTGTACCTAAATTAGAAACCGTTATTTTTGGTAGAAATTATTGTGTAGAATACATATTGTGTAACATTTTGATAATATTAGAAGACAGCTGAGTAGTAAAGTAAGTTGTACAAGTTCTGCTACTGAACTGAAAGTGTCCTGTATAAAATGTATAACATTTCTACCCTCACACCCCAAATCCTGTTCATTTCTGTTCTAAAGTCCTCAAATTTTGATAGCCTTTTTACTTCTTTTATCAAGCAATGTTTTAGCCATAAAGATTTTAAGAATTTCACAGAGTAGAAAAGGATTCATTAGAAGGTTTTTTTCAGATTACATACATTCTATTGTTGTTGTTGTTGTTGTTATTTTCATCATCATCATCATTATCATTATTATTAAGGTGGTGAGCAGACAGAATCATTACAGCTTTGAGGCATTTCCTCCATCGTTATGTTCTGAGTTCAAATGCTGCTAAGTTCGACTTCAGCTGTCATCCTTTGAGGATCAATAGAATAAGTACCAGTTGAACACTGGGGTCAATGTAATCAACTTACCCACTCCCCTGAAATTGCTGGCCAGGTGCCAAAATTTGAAACTATTATTATTATTATTATTATTATTATTATTATTATTATTATTATTATTATTATTATTATCATTATTATTATTATCATTATTATTATTATTATTATTATTATTATTATTATTATTATTATTATTAAGGCAGTGACCTGGTAGAATCAATAGCACAAACAAAATACTTAGTGGCATTCCATCCATCTTTACAATCAGAGTTCAAATTCTGCCAAGATCAACTTTGCACCAGCCGAACACTGGGATCAATGTAATAAACTAGTCACCTCCCACAAAATTTCAGACTTTATGCCTACAACAACAACAACAGCAGCAGCAGCAGCAGCAGCAGCAGTAGCAGTAGCAGTAGTAGTAGTAGTAGTAGTAAGCTGGTAGAATCATTAGCATACTGTTTCAGTCACATTTTGGGTATCTCTTGCTGCTGAAAGTATTATTTCTTTATTCTGTACAACATAATTTTTCAGATCCAGTATTGCAGCACCAACAGTGTCTTCTGCATTTGGTAATCCTCTACCAATTTCCTTTCTTGGGCGATAAAGTCGGCCAGTATTACTTTTAGGATGGAATGTGTTGTGCATTGTTAGAAGCTTTCTTTCTACTTCTTCTACCCATATTCTGGAGTTTGATCCTTGTCCATTTCAGAAAGGGGACAGAGTGTCTCAATACTGTCGTTGCCCATGTATTTGTGGATTTAGTGATGTTCCCTCCATTTAATTTTGTGTCAATCACCATTCTTCTAATTCTCCTTTTGTATTCTTTAATGACTTTCTCATTTTCCTTTTCATAATCTTGTCATCTTGTAACACTCCTAAGTATTTGTATCCCTCATTATTCTACAGAAAATTTAATGATGTTGTCTTGTGGTAATTTTATGCCATCAGACTTTATCTTCTGGACTCTTTTCATAGTTAGTACTGCAC
This sequence comes from Octopus bimaculoides, assembly GCF_046866305.1. Classification (NCBI taxonomy): domain Eukaryota; kingdom Metazoa; phylum Mollusca; class Cephalopoda; order Octopoda; family Octopodidae; genus Octopus; species Octopus bimaculoides. The sequence goes on from NC_142934.1 coordinate 27,891,270, forward strand.
ACTAATCTAGCCCAAACTGCATTCCAATGTCTTCATGAAGATTCTCACTGTTTGTATCATAGAATCCAGGTCTAATCATTTGTTGTATATATCTCGAAGTCATCTCTATAAAATAGGTGATTTATTCTCATCGTGATTTTGGTAAACTCATAGACAGGCTTGCTGTAGCCTATCTTTCATTGCAAGACAAAACAATGATCATGAAAACACTTCCAATCAGTTAAGATTAGAAGCCAGGAGAGCCACTGCCTGGTATTTGCATCAGGCCATTATTATTATTATTATTATTATTATTATTATTGTTATTATTATTATCATTATTATTATTATTATAAACCATATAATTTATACTTTCTCTCACTGGCTTTTCCAGGGCAACAGTAATATTAGGTTATTTGCCACAAGAACTATTAGGGACATCAGTGTATGAATATTATCACCAAGACGATATTTCACACATGGCAGACATACACAGAAAAGGTAAGTTATCTCTTTTGCTCTCTCAGGCATACACACACACATGCATGCATGTACACACATGCACAAATATACTTGCACTGTAGGTTGCAGGAAAGAAGACTGCACTGGTATGGTTATGTCATGCATATGGATGAGAACAGCTGCATAAAATGTTCTAATTTCTAATTGTGTAAGGAACCTGTGGAAGAGGTAGACCCAGGAAGATGTGGAAAGAGCTGGTGAAATGTGATCTTCAGATGTTGAGCCTCACAAGTCAAGGACAGTGACCAGGATTTCTGATGAGTTTATGTGCTTGACAAGATACATCAAGCTAAGTGAAATCATGGTTGTGGTCTAGTGCCAGTGACATGTAAAAGGCACCTGTGCCAGTAACAATGAAAGGCACCTGTGCCAGTGACACATAAGAAGCACCCAGTACACTCTGTGGAGTGGTTATTGTTAGGAAGGGAATCCAGCCATAGAAAGGAAACAAAAACAGACTGGAGTCTGATGCAGCTCTCCAGCTTACCATCCAGTCAAACCCTTTAATCCATGTCAGCATGCAAAACGGACACTAAATAATGATGACGATGATGATAATATACTTAAATACATATACACACATAGATATATGTTTTATGTATTATTTATACACACACCCGCACACACACACACACAAATGAATGACAAGGGAACAGGAATTACATAATTAACTTCATTAGCTTACAGCTGTTCTGGCTATAAGAAGAAGTGCACTCAGAGCTGAGTGTTTAGTACACTGCACCTTAAAGCAGAAACAACTGTAAGCTAATGAAGTTGATTACATAATTCCTGTTTCCTTGTCATTCAATGATTTTATTATGTGCTGTACTATTCTAAAGAATATGTATATTGACGTCAAATGATTGGTCATTAGTACTGCTTCACCCGAGAAAAAAAATATATATATATATGTATTCCTTCACTTGTTTCAGTCATTTGACTGCAGCCATGCTGGAGCACCACCTTTAGTCAAACAAATCGAGCCCAAGACTAATTCTTTGTAAGACTAGTACTTATTTTATCAGTCTCTTTTGTTGAAGTGCTAAATTACTGGGATGTAAACACACCCACATTGGTTGTCAAGCGATGGTGGGGAAACAAACACAGATATACACACACAAATATATACACATGTATATATATATATATATATATATATATATATATATATATATATATATATATATCATCATCATCATCATCGTTTAACGTCCGCTTTCCATGCTAGCATGGGTTGGACGATTTATTTATTGGGACTGGTAAACCAGATGGTTACACCAGGCTCCAATCTGATTTGGCAGTGTTTCTACAGCTGGATGCCCTTCCTAACGCCAACCACTCCGAGAGTGTAGTGGGTGCTTTTATGTGCCACCGGCACGAAGGCCAGTCAGAAGTCCATCATATATATATATATATATATATATATATATATGATGGACTTCTTTCAGTTTCCATCTACCAAATCCATTCACAAGGCTTTGGTCAGCCTGAGGCTATAGTAGAAGAAAGACACTTTCCCAAGATACCATGCAGTGAGACTGAACCTGGAACCATATGGTTGGGAAGCCAGCTTCTTCCCACACAGCCACACCTACACCTACACCTATATATATATATATATATATATATATATATATATATATCGAAATAAAATGTATATATAGGTGCAGGTATAATTGTGTGGTAAGAAGCTTGCTTCCCAACCACATGGTTCTTGGTTCACTGCCACTGTGTGTCACCTTAGGCATGTCTTCTGCTATAGACTCAGGATGACCAAAATCCTTGAGTGGATTTGGTAGATGGAAACTGAAAGAAGTCCATCATATATATATATATATATATATATATATATATATATATATATATATATATGTATATATATATATATATAGGACCATTTGAGCATGATCGTTACCAGCGTCGCCTTACTGGCATTTGTGCCAGTGGCACGTTAGAAAATTATTCGAGAGAGGTCGTTGCCAGTGCCGCTTGACTGGCTCCTGTGCAGGTGGCACATAAAAGACACCATTTTGAGCGTGGCCGTTGCCAGTACCACATGACTGGCCCTCGTGCCGGTGGCACGTAAAAGCACCCACTACACTTTTGGAGTGGTTGGTGTTAGGAAGGGCATCCAGATATAAAAACTCAGCCAGATCAGATTGGAACCTGGTGCTGCCATCTGGTTCACCAGTCCCCATTCAAATCATCCAACCCATGCTAGCATGGAAAGCAGACGTTAAACGATGATGATGATGATATATATATATATATATATATTATGTGTGTTTGTGTTTGTGTGTATGTGTGTGTTTGTGTGTATGTGTGCGTTTGTGACTGTGTTTGGCACCCACCACTGCTTGACAACTGGTGTAGGTGTGCTTACATCACCATAACTTAGTAGTTCAATAGAATAAGTACCAGGTGTAAAAAAAAAGTATTGAAGTCAATTTATTCGACTAAAAGTTCTTCAAGGTCTGACAATTAAAAGAGGGAAAAGGTAATATTGCTATGTGTGGTTTAGAAGTCTGCTTCCCAAACAGGTTCAGTCCCACAACATACTTCCAGGCCAACAAAACCCTTATGAGTGGATTTAGTAGATGGAAAGTGAAAGAAGTCCATTACACAGACACACACGTGTGAGAGAGAGAATGTGTATATTTGTGTCTCCATGTCTTGACATCATATGATAGTCGTAAGTGATTGTCACTGTCATACAAGCTTTGTCATTTATTTCCAATATTCTGTGAAAACATGTCTAAACATAGGGAAATGTTACCATACTAGGAAGCAGGTGAGGGCTAGCAGCACAATGAGCATCCTGCAGAAGAACATTTTCCATAATAAATTTTGTTGCAACTAGTTACTTTTGAAGTCTTCATTGAACAATCAGATGAAATAAAGAAACAATGCAGTTATTGATAAGGAGAGTTGAAATTAATGAATGCAAGATTTCACAGTCCTAGCATCACTCCTTGATACTCAGTCTATCAACATTTCAGCCTACCCTCATAATATTTCACACAGGCCAGACATGTTTTCATGGATGATTGGAAATGAAAAACACTGTTTATATTATGGTGACACTAGTTTACAATTATCATATGACGTCAAAACAATGAGACACACCCATACTCACACACACACACACACAGATACATACACACATACATACATATGCACACACACACACTCACGCACATACATATGCACACACACGCACACGCACACACACACACACGCATGCACACATAAGCATGCACATACGTGACAGGCTTCTTTCAGATTATGTCAACCAAATCCATCCACAACAGTTTGATCAGCCTGAGGCTATAGTAGAAGACACTTACCCAAGGTGCCATGCAGTGGGACTGAACCCAAAAGTGACGTGGTTAAGAAGCAAACATTTTAACTACTCAGCCATGCCTGTATATATTGATAATATTTGAAATAAATAAATAAATGAATAACTAAATAAATATATAAATAAATAAATGAGGAATGGTCAGAGATGGGAAATCTTTTATTATGCCCTGTTCAAGCAAGACTGATCTGCAGCTAAACAACAAGAATAACAACAACCTAGATACAAAATTCCATCCTGATTAAAAGAGAAGGTGTATACAATATTATTTTCACCACTAACAGCCTCAGAGAAGAAACCCCAAAATATCCTGTTGCTCATACGATTATATAGTGTTTAATGCTAGTATCTCCAGCCAGTTCCAACTGTTACAAAACTGCCATTACGTCTGTAGTTGTGGAATTAGTGTCAGGAATTGGTTTTGACTCTGTTCCAATTTGTCGGACAGCTAACTTCATTACTGCCATCCACTTACAAGTCAGACCGCATAATGTGGCAACATTCAGGAAGAGAGAGAAAAACAACACACCAAGTTATGTGTACATGTGCACATACATACTCACACACATATATTATATATACATACATATATATATATATATATATATGTGTATGTATATATATATATATATATATATATATATATATATATATATATATATATATATATACATGCACACACATGCACACATATTCATACACACTCACATGCACATACATACATAGGAAGATAAAAATCTAAAATGCAAATACACCAATTTCTTGGAAGCTGTGTCTATCTCATCATCAAATGATAACCTAAACTTTTTATCTGTCTCTTTTTCTCTTTGTCTCCGGAACTTTCACTGTCTCATTATCTTTCTCCCTCTCTGTCTCTCTCTTTCTCCCCTCCCCCACACACATACACACACACATGCAAACCAAACAGATATCCTCTCTATCTATTTCTCTATCTGCATCTCTAGACCTTTATCTAGTTCTTCCTCACTTTCTCTAGTTTTTCCCACTCGTTTATTTGATCTGTCTCTTTCTCTCTGTCTCCCCCTTCTCTCACTCAGTTTTTTTTTTCTCTCCCCCTCATCATGCATTCCTAGAAACTGAGAATAAGCTTGCTCGTTTGTGAAAGGAAGATGTGTGGTTGGTTAGTGTTTTGCTCACTTACTGCAAGTGGTTACAATAAAATCTTTTGCTCACTGGTTATAGGTTTGAGGGTGCAGTATGTGTTGTGTGTGTGTGAGCATTTGTTGCCATGGCTTTTGTGGTTGATATTGTCAACTGTCAGCTTTATTACAGTAGCCCTATCATACACAAGTCTCAAAAGTAATATGGTAGAACAATCTAGGCCATGTTTTGGTCTGTTGCAAAATCATGCTGTGTATTCTGTAATCCTTTGCTGAGAAGATGATATATCCAGTGCTGGTGGTAGTTGTGTTGGTGCTGATGTGGAGCAATGGTTAGGCAGACCTACAGAGAGTTCGGACTAAATTTGAAAGTTTGTATAAAAGAAAAGAAAAAACAAAATATCCAATACAAAAATAAAAGTATTAGGAAGATAACAGTATATTCAAAGTAGCCACCCTCAGCTTTCACATGGCCTCAAGACAACTCCAGAACCTGGTACATGCATTCTCCACTGACCCTGGGGAAAATCTTTGAACATGTCCTTGATCTTGGCCACAAGCTCGACCTTGGTGTCTTTCTTAACTGCACCCCACACATAGTAATCCATGGTATTAGAATAGGTGGAATTAGGAGGCCAGAAATTTTTGCTGGTAAAGTCATAGAAATTCTCCAACAACCACGTCTTCCGAAGGTGTGGCAAGGAGCCAAATCCTGCTGCCACACATATGGCCTTCCAGCAACAACTCTCTCCAACCAGGGATTGACCACAGTCTCCTGCAGCTTCACACAGCTGTGTGAATTGAGCCTAAGGTCCTGTTTATCATACATACATCCATGCACGTTACACACACACACAGTCATAAGTGTGTGGCGGGGTATGCTTATATATCTGTATCAATATTTATATATGAAATTAAATAACTGTTCATACACATACATAAAAAATAGATGGAATATATGTGTATATTAATGCACATTTAAACATATATAACTGGCCTTAAGAAACTGACTGTAAGAACCAAGACAGCAAAAGACATCAGAGACAAATAGAAAATGAGAGAATCTAAAATCTAGAGAGAAAGAAAAGAATAAAAAGAAGTTCAGAGGAAGCTATAAGGAGATGCACAAGCACTCACCTTTGAGTGCACTGCATCTTATAACAGAAACAGCTGTAAGCCAATGAAGTTTATTATGTAATTCTTATTCCTTGTCATTTATTTAATTTCAAATTATGCTCTGTATTCAACTAATGCTTTATTCTAAAGCATATTTATATTGAGTTCTAACATCAGGTTATTAGTATTGTTATGCCTAAACAAAGTCTTAAATTTCAATATCTATCTATCTACATGCATATATATATATCAGGAGTGACTGTGTGGTAAGTAGCTTGCTTACCAACCACATGGTTCTGGGTTCATTCCCACTGCGTGGCACCTTGGGAAAGTGTCTTCTACTATAGCCTCGGGCTGACCAAAGCCTTGTGAGTGGATTTGGTAGACAGAAACTGAAAGAAGCCCGTCGTATATATATATATATATATATATATATATATATATATATATATATATGTATGTGTGTGTATATGTTTGTGTCTCTGTGTTTGTCCCCCCAACATCGTTTGACAACTGATGCTGGTGTGTTTACGTCCCTGTAACTTAGCGGTTCAGCAAAAGAGACCGATAGAATAAGTACTAGGCTTCCAAAGAATAAGTCCTAGGGTCGATTTGCTCGACTAAAGGCGGTGCTCCAGCACGGTCACAGTCAAATGACTGAAACAAGTAAAAGAGTAAAGAGTATATATATATATATATATATATATATATATATATGTGTGTGTGTGTGTGTGTGTGTGTGTGTGTGTGTGTGTGTAGTGAGGAATTATCAATCCAGGTAAAATACTCAATAAGCTTTCTGTTAGTAAACTTGGCTAACAATATTGTTTATATTAGTAAAGAACACCACATATTCTTGTGGCTGGGTCTGAGTTTATAGTCCATCACCATTCTGTATTGTAAATCCATGGTTATGCTCCAGTTATACTGGTTTTTACACAGAATGATATACAAGATACCATAAAGGTCATTACATATTTTTCTTTATTGTAATAAATTTGACTTCCATCTGCTTCCAGTAGTCATTATAGGTGCATTATTGAAAACCAGAAATGACTCTGATGAAAGTAGCATTAATTCTCTAGGTCATTTGATATTTTTCAACCAATCAATGGACCAATTAAGTAAATCTCACTAGTGTTGGCAGCACAAAAGAAGCTGCCAGAACATGAGGTAAAGTTGTTGGCATTGAGAAGAATATCAGATTGTAAACATCATGCCAAAGTAAAAAGTGAAGCATGATACTTATCCTTGGATTCCTCAGATCCTGTCAAACTGTTGCTGTTGTTGCTGCTCGTGGTGGTGGTGGTAGTGGTGGTGGCGGCAGCGGTGGTGGAGGAGGAGGAGGAGGAAAACTGAAGTTTGACATAACGTGAGCACCTCAGTACTTGACAAAACACTAAGAGATGTATGTACAGTCATGACATTAACATACATGAAGAAAAAAATGTGGAGCTATTATTACTACTACTACTACTACTACTACTACTACTGTGAAGTAAATAAATGAAGGAAACATCCTAACCTAAAGCAGAATTTGATAAATTGTCATGTAGCACTTAATCAGAAGAGATATGATCAGCAGTACAATCATGTACAATTAGAGAGTTTAAAAGAGCAGAAATTAATGACATCAATAATGATCGGAGACAAGAAATCAAATTTGATAAAATGTTCAAGAGGATTATTAATTCCAAACATATTATTGTGGAGTAGTAGAAAAGAACATTTCCATTCTAGATAATGCAATAGAATGAGACATGGTTATGGAATATAGTGTTTTTGTTGTTGTTTTGGAAGCAGTGGGATGAGGGGGTGATGGTAGTGGCAGCAGTGGTTGTAAGAAGGACAAGGTGAAGATGATGATGATAGTGGTGGTGGTAATGATGATGATGATGATGTGGAGGTGGTGGTGGTGATGGTGGTGGTGGTGGTGGTAATAGTAGTAGTAGTAGTAGTAGTAGTAGCGGTGATGCTGGTTATGGTGGTGGTAGTGGTGGTGGTGGTGGTGGTGGTGGCAGTAGTGGTAGTAGTAGTATCAGTGACGGTGCCAGCGGTGATGGTAGTAGCCGTGGCAGTAATGGTAATGGCTGTAGTAGTGATAGAAGTGATGGTGGTGGTGGTGGTGGTGGTGGTGGTAGTAGTAGTAGTAGTAGTAGTAGCAGCAGCAATTATTTTTCTCTCAACATCCGCTGTTAACAACAAACAACCCACAGATCAGATGTGGTAGTTTCTTCATGTCAAAGCCATATCACCAAGGGTTGTTTTCTCTTTATATTTGTGTCAATGAAGGGAGGCAGAAGAGGGCTGCCCATAACCTGTCTTAGACTCATGAGTCTGCGTGGTTCTAAGATAGAAGGATTTGGGTCAGTATCTTGTATAAAGGGTTTCAGAAGAAAAATACATTTTGCCTGGTGCAAAATAGAAATGTGACACTGGGTCGTCATTGGAAGCATGTGTAAATTCTTTTACTTGTTTCAGTTTGTGTCCATGCTGGTGCACCATCTTGAATAGTTTTAACTGAACAAATCAACCCCAGGACTTTTTTTTTTTTTTAAGCCTGGTACTTATTCTATCAGTTTCTTTTGCCAAACCACTAAGTTACAGGAATGTAAACACACCAACACCAGTTGTCCAGAGGTGATGGGGTGACAGAGACAAAGACACATACAGACATATACATATATATATATATATATATATATATATATATATATATATACAACAAACATCTTTCAGTATCCATCTACCAAATCCACTCATGAGGTTTTGGTCAGCCCAAGGCTAATAGTAGAAAACACTTGCCCAAGGTGCCATGCAGTGGGATTGAACCCAGAACCACACGATTAGGAAGCAAGCTTCTTACCACACAGCCATGCCTATGCGTCTTTTATCATCTATTTATTTCAGTCATTGGACTGTGACCATGCTGGGGCACTGCCTTGCAGGGTTTTGTTAAACAAATTGATACCAGTACTTATTTTTAAGCCTTCTCCTTATTTTGTTGGTCTTTTTTTTTGCCAAACCACTAAGTTAAGGGTTTAGGGTTAGTGTTAGAGTTAGGGAATGTAAACAGATAAACAAAACAACACCCGTAGTCAAGTAGTTGTGAGAGACAAACACAAACACAGACATATATACATATATGTATATATATACATATATACATGTATATATATATATATATATATATATATATATATATATATATATATATATATATATATATATATATCTAGGGTTGAACAGAAAGCATACAACAAGGAGTAAAGTTAGACAATAACAGAGTAAACAGGAAAGTAGAAGAAAACTAAACAGACAGGAAATTAGACAACGACATGATACATGGAATATTCACAGCTTAGTTTTCCTCTTCAAAGATGCAAAATATCATAGCGGTTTCATTCCAGTTACCTTTGATACTGCTCAATTTTGCGTCTTTGACCGAAGGGGAAAATTCAGCTGTGAATATTCCATGTATTGTGCTATTGTCTAATTTCCTGTCCGTTTAGTTTTCATCTACTTTCCAGTTTACTCTGCTTCCATCTAACTTTCTCTCCTTGTATTCTTTCTGTTCAACCCTTGATGCATCCATGTAGTGCAATGCGCATCATTTATTTACTTCATTGTAAAAAAATATTCCTGAATATTCTGGTGCTCCTCTTGACCCCATCTCCACTCTTACTCTACATTTTTCTCCACTCTTTCTCTCTGCCTCCCTTTATTTCTTTTTGTTCTCCCGCTCTCTGTCTCCCCCTCTTTCCCTCTATCTTTTTCCACCTCTAATCTTACTCTCTCTTTCTCCATCCTTTCCACCCTCACTTGCTTCCCTTGTATTGTTCCCTTCTCTCTTTCTTACTCTGCTCCTTCATTCTCTCTCTTTCTTGATCTGCTCCTTTGTTCCCTCTCTCTCTCTCTCTCTCTCTCTCTCTCTCTCTCTCTGTGTCACCGCCTCTTTCCTTCTCTCAACACTTCCCATTCCATACTACATGGACAGCTGCCCACAAAAATGGTGTCCTTCTTTTTTGTCCTACCTTTGATGAGACTGGTCACACTTTTGCTATATCCATGCTGTCTTCTAAGACTTACTCTATTATCTCTTTGTGCTACTCCACTTAGTTTTTCAACAACTGCAAAGCTCTTTCTGTTATATTTGTGGTATATGTATAATTATTACTATTTTCTTCCTAGTTTGTATATATATACTATATATATATACTGTTTGTGTATATATATATATATATATATACTGTTATATATGCATAATCCATTGTCTCTTGTATTTATATAATGTCTTGTTTGCTTCTGTCTTAGCACACATTCACTAGCTTTTTCCCAGTAGCTTAATAAAAGTACTGGCACCTGCAAAATTGAGCAGTATCAAAGGTAATTGGTGTGAAACTGCTATGATATTTTGTGCCTTTGACTGAATATTCTGCATATCGTGTCATTGTCTAATTTCCTATCCATTTAGTTTACGTCTACTTTCTCATTTACTCTACTTTCATCTAACTTTTCTCCTTGTATTCTTTCTGTCCAACCCATGATACATCCATGTAGCACAATACATATCATTTGTTTACATATATATTTATATCTATATTTGTATATGTATATATATATATATGCACATACATATACACATACATATACATACATACATACATATATGTATGTATTTATATATACACACATATATGTACACACACATACATGCACACACACGCGTGTATAACAGAAAGAACACAAGGAGAAAATACAGCAAGCGGAAAACCAACAAAAGACACAACATACAGAAAATTACACAATAACATGACATATGGGAAACTGGACAAAAACAAGACACACAGAACATTTGCAGCTGATTTCCTCCTCAGTCAATGTCCAGAACATCCTAGCAGTTTTGTGATGTTAAAAGGCTGTTTTCTCCTTGTTGTGTTCTTTCTGTTCAACCATTGATTTATCTACGTTGCGCACAGCACAACCTGTTGTTTACTTGTGTGTGTGTGTGTGTGTGTGTGTGTGTGTGTGTGTGTGTGTGTGTGTGTGTGTGTGTGTGTGTGCATGTGTGTGTGTGTGTGTGTGTGTGTGTGTTTGTATTTGTGTGTGTGTACACAGTTTAAAAGAGTTTACAGAAGTATCTGTGGCTAGAGTAAGAAAAAAGCTAAATGTTCAGAGAATTGTTACCTGTGTTAGTGACAATGAGTAAATTAGTGATATTGTATGGTAATACGATGTGAGTAATGAGTATGGAGTATTTGGTGAGTGAGAAAATAGAGTGCATGTGAGTGGTGTGAGCAGCTGAGTATTAATAGCATCAACCAGTATGTATGCAGGACTGTAATGTTATAGACATGTAATAAGAATGGATTACACATTCTAGTTGAAAGGGGGCTGTATGGTAATAGTAAACAGTACAAATGGCAGAGGGAAAAAACAACACAAGAAAGATATCATCATCCTCATTTTAACATCCAATTTTCAATGCTTACATAGCTCAGGCAGAATTCATTGAGGCAGATTTTCTATGGTCAGATGCCCTAACTGTTACTAAGAAGACAGAAAGAAATGTGAACTAGGACTCATAGATGCAATGAAGCATGACAGAGGTGTGGTGATATATTGTAACATGTTCAGTCAGTGGACCACATGAAGTTGGTGTAGGGTCAGAAGTTAACATGAAACATGCAGGAAGGAAAGATAGTATTTTTGTGGGTATTTAGTTATAACAGAACTATTCACATGCTTAAGGATGAGTATTTTAGTGAGGCCCAGAAATGTGTTTTGGTTCATCTGTAGAAATTAATCAAACATGGAAATCATCTTCCGTTTGAATATATGCTTCAAATGGCTGTAATGCTTCTATGATACATATCTACACACACACACACACACACACACACACACACACACACACACAAACACACACAAACATATACACACACATACAAACATTTCAAAATGATTTTCTTTCTTTATCTCACATGAAGTTGTATGTATTTCAGTTTATAAGCAAATTTTTAGTTACAAACTGACAAATATGCACATCTTTATGTACATATATAATCATACAGAATTATCTATGTACGTTTGCATGAAAGTAGAAGACAACAGGTAAGGAGACAGACTGACATACATTCTAATTCATACATAAAGATGTCCTATCTCAGCAATAAAATATATAACACAACTCATGTGTATGGCACTTCAATGTAATAATATATTTTTCTATATCATTCATTGTATAACATTGTATTTACTAAATGATATAACTATTAACCCATACCATTAAATTAAGTGCAATCATAACCTTACTGCAATCATCATCATCGTTTAACGTCCGCTTTCCATGCTAGCATGGGTTGGACGACTTGACTGAGGACTGGTGAAACCGGACGGCAACACCAGGCTCCAATCTAAATTTGGCAGAGTTTCTACAGCTGGATGCCCTTCCTAACGCCAACCACTCAGAGAGTGTAGTAGGTGCTTTTACGTGTCACCTGCACGAAGGCCAGTCAGGCGATACTGGCAACGGCCACGCTCGAAATGGTGTCTTTTATGTGCCACCCGCACAAGCCAGTCCAGGGGCACTGGCAACGATCTCGCTCGAAAATCCTACGGAAGCCAGTCAGGCGATACTGGCAACGGCCACGCTCGAAATGGTGCATCTTATGTGCCACCCGCACAAGAGCCAGTCCAGGGGCACTGGCAACGATCTTACTTGGCTTGCCGGGTTTTCTCACGCACAGCACATTTCCAAAGGTCTCGGTCAGTAGTCATCGCCTCGGTGAGGCCCAATGTACGAAGGTCTTGCCTCACCACCTCAGCCCAGGTCTTCCTGGGCCTACCTCTTCCACGGGTTCCCTCAACTGTTAGGGTGTGGCACTTTTTCACGCAGCTATCCTCATCCATTCTCACCACATGTCCATACCAGCGCAATCGTCTCTCTTGCACACCACAACTGATGCTTCTAATGTTCAGCTTTTCTCTCAAGATACTTACACTCTGACGGGTATTCACATTGACATTACACATCCAACGGAGCATACTGGCTTCATTCCTTGCGAGCCTACGTATGTCCTCAGCAGTTACAGCCCATGTTTCACTGCCATGTAGCATGGCTGTTCGTACACATGCGTCATACAGTCTGCCTTTTACTCTGAGTGAGAGTCCCTTTGTCGCCAGCAGGGGTAAGAGCTCTCTAAACTTTGCCCAGGCTATTCTTATTCTAGCAGCTACACTTTCAGCGCACCCACCCCACTACTAACTTGGTCGCCCAGATAGCAGAAGCTATCGACTACCTCTAGTTTTTCACCCTGGAATGAGATAGAAGTTGTTTCCTGTTTGTTTACAGTCCTTATTGCACCTGAATATCTGCCACAAACAAAAACTAACTTCCTAGTTAACCTGCCTTTGATGTTGCTGCACCTCTTATGTGTCCATAGCTTGCACCGGGTACATCTTATAGAGTTACTACCTACTCCTTTTCTACATACTGAGCAGGGCCATCTACCTGAAGGGGTTTGTGTTTTATCTACCTTCCTACTTATTAGGATTTTGGTTTTAGCTAGGTTGACTCTAAGGCCCTTCAATTCTAGACCTTGCTTCCACACCTGAAACTTCTCCTCTAGTTCTGATAGTGACTCTGCAATTAGGGCAAGGTCATCAGCATAGAGGAGCTCCCAGGGGCAACCTGTCTTGAACTCCTCTGTGATTGCCTGGAGGACTATGATAAATAAGAGGGGGCTGAGGACGGAACCTTGGTGGACCCCTACCTCTACCCAGAATTCATTGCTGTACTCATTTCCAACCCTCACCTTACTGGCAGCATCTCTGTACATGGCTCGCACAGCTCTCACTAACCATTCTTCTATCCCAAGTTTCCTCATTGACCACCAGATAAGGGATCGGGGGACCCTGTCAAAGGCTTTCTCCATGTCAACGAAAGCCAGGTACAGAGGTTTATCCTTGGCTAGGTATTTCTCCTGCAGCTGTCTTACCAGAAACAAGGCATCAGTAGTGCTTTTACCCGGCATGAACCCAAACTGCATCTCATCTAAATTGATTCGCTCCCTAATTAGTTGGGCTATGACCCTCTCTGTAACTTTCATAACCTGATCTAACAGCTTGATGCCTCTGTAATTATTTGTATCTAAAGCGTCACCTTTACCTTTGTAGCAGTTGACTATGATGCTGCTACACCAGTCATTGGGTATGACTCCTTCGTGTATCACCTGGTTCGTAATACGGGTGACTGGGCTATAGCCAACACTGCCAGATATTTTGAGCATCTCTGCAATGATTCCTGATGGGCCGGGGGCTTTCCCGGTCTTCATACTCTTAATTGCTTTATCTACCCTGGTACTATCAACTCGGATAGCTGGTCCCTCTATTGGGTCGACATACGGCAGGCTCTCTTCCTCCCATTCATTCTCTTTATTAAGCAATCTATCGTAGTGGCATCTCCAGACTTCTTTCTTTGCATCCTCATTTAGTGCAAGCGTACCATCATCCATGCGAACACATTTCTCTCCTACGACATCACTTATTCTCTCTCCTACACTGTCTTGCAACACGAAATATCTCGAGTCTTTGATCCTCACGGCGTAGAACATTGGCAAATCTTTTCTTATCTGCTTCCCCTCTGGCTAAATAAAGGTGAATTAAATGTAATCTGTAAGCTTTTCTTCTTCAAAATTTGCCAAAGATTGTAAAACTGTTATCTTTTGAATCCCAGGTGTGATATAAAATAATCATAACATCCATAAGACACTTAACTAATCAATTACCCTGGGTCTTTCTATGACCAACCTTTCTTTGACCAGTCTTTTAGTTGACAACCTTTTGTGAACAGTCTTCCAGTCTATTACTTTGTATCTTTTAGGCTAGCTCAATAGATAACGAAATACTTGTTTATTCATATCCCAGTCTCTGAAAATATACAGAAAGTGGTGATCACTCTTTAGACATTGTGAGTCCTGAAATATGACTAACAAACATCATCCAACAAATATTTACAAGAACCCTTTAACAGCATTTTATTTATTATCAGTTTTAACTACAGCCATTTACTGACCTATCTTTGAAAAGATCTTACTCAATGTGGTCACAGAAAATTTTCAGATTTTATTTATGACCTGTATTTAATAAAATAATATTCTAACAAATGCTTCTAGTCTTTCATTTCTAACCAAATTTAACTGTGACTGCTTGACAGATTCATCAACTTTCTACTCATTACCAGTGTTTATGATGTTGGCTACCAAATATTTTCAGCTTCTGTTTATGGCTAAGTTCTTTACAACTACATATCACATTTGATATTTGAAATCTAAAATCTCTGTCTAATTATCACTCACTGACTGTCTCCTTATACTTCCATTTCAGTTTTACAAACTAAAGACAAACTTGAGACACACATATTTCAGTTTAAAGCCAAAGATGGAACATTTCTGCATTTATGGTCAAAATGTTTTAGTTTCCGGAACCCTTGGACGAAGGAAGTGGAATATATTGTGACTACAAACACTGTTGTTCCGTAAGTGATTTTTATTACTATTACTCCTGCTACTACTACTACTACTGTTGAATTTTATTGTTGTTTCTTTTGTTAATCAAACAAGCAGAATCATTATAGTGTAGGAAAAAAAGTTTTGCTAGCACTTCACATTTCAATTCAAATTTTGCTAAGATCAAGTTTGCCTTTCTCCTTCTGGGGTTGATAAAATAAAGTATTAGTTAAATATTGATGTCAATAGCACTGGTTAACCTTCCCCCTTAAAATTTCTGGCTTTGTGCCTCCTCTTATGACTGACAGTTACAACAATTCATGTCCATTGTAGTTTGGGAGAAACTCATCTTTATCTTTCTCCTCTTCCCATCTCATCATAGATACATCTGAGTTAGTCAGATATTATGTTAGCTAATTGATGTATAGTGATTAAACCACAGCAGATTATTATATACAATAACATTTATATCATGTCTGAACCACGCTTCTATCTCTGCTATGAGGGTTATCAGCTCAACTTCCAGTGTGTACATTATATATTGCTATATATACACTATATGTAACTACATGCTTATTTATATATATACATGTGTGTGTGTGTTGGCATATTAATGATTTGGGTTTTTGTGTACGTACATGTGTCATTTTATGTATGTGTAGGCATAGCTGAGTGGTTAAGAACTTTGGTTTACAATCAAAAAGTCTCAGGTTTGCTTTGGTGTCAAGAAGGTTTATGTTTTCTTTACAATTTCTGAGGTCTTAAGGAAAAATTCCAAGTTTATCCAAGATGCCATGGAGTGGTGTCTCAAACAAGTGTCTTTTGATTTAGCTTTGGATTAACCTAAGCCTTGTGAGTAAAATTAGGCAGGTAGAAACAGTGTCGCAGCATATGAGAGGGCTCTACCTGTAATTCAAAGATTCTGTTTTAAGATACACTGTATCACTGTGATTCTACCTGAGGACCACGCTAAAAGCACATATGTATGTGGGAATATGATTCACTGAGTTAATCATTTTGGTTGACCAACCAGCCTGGCATATTCATCATCAAAACCAATGATGGATCCATCTACTTGTTTACGGATGTATATGGGGTTTTTGATAGTAGCAACAATAATGCACACACACACACACACACACACACATATATACATATATTTTGTGACTCTATGTATATCACTGGTGGGACAGTTACTGCTATTTTCAGTAGTCAGGTATCTACCTTTGACAAGGCAAAAGAAGGCCAAAATCACATAATCTATTAGTCAGCCAGCAGTGTAAACAAAAGTGTTCATATGCATCACAAAACAAATATGAGAAACCCTCTCATGGTAAATATTGCAGTATTGTGTGTTCTAACACAACATCCACTTTTAAGTGGTGACAAATTTTACCATACATACATGCATACAAGGCATGGCTGAGTTGTACACTGTTGAACATTTGCAAGTATCTTCATTACACTAGACCTGTTAACAGCATACTTCATTGAGGTCTCGCCCACTTGATCTTAATGAGCCAGCACCTCATTAGAGGACTATTTGAATTATTAGCAATATTCTGAAGGTGTAATCTTGCTGTTTGTGTTATCAGTTTCATGCAAGTTAATATCAAAGTTTCATTTGCCCTTTGGATACCGACCTGCATGTGACAGCTCCTGGTTTCATGCCAATGTTGGCAGAATTTAAACTCAGAATGTAAACATGGACAAAATGCTACAAATCATTTGTCTGGCATGCTAATGATTCTGCCAACTCACCACCTTCCACCAGCTTAATAATAACAATAAGGTTATCTTACAACTAAATTCTTCATTATTTTCAAAATAAATTGAAACAAAGACAATGTGGTTTTACAGAAATATGGTAACAAAAGGGTTAAAGTGATCTAAATTAAAACCTTCCATCAAAATTTCATGTTAATTTATGTTCCAAACTTTAGCACAATAATGACAAAATTATTTTATTAAATTCCTCATTATTTCAAAATTCACAAGAACAAAGGCAGTATTTTTCAATACAAATATAGTAACAAAAGGTTAAATGACTCCAGCAGCTAAAACCATTTTCAAATTAATTGTCTTGCAGAATGCCAAAGGTTACAAGTTCTAACCAAACAGCAGAATCAAGTGAACAAATGCAGGTTGATGCTGCTGTAGAAAGTACATCATCTAATAAAGTTGAAGAAACACAGTCTGGTTAGTATTAATAACCACTTCTTCTTCTTCTTCTTCTTCTTCATCTTCTTCTTCTTCTTCATCTTCTTCTTCATCATCATCATCATCACCATCATTTTCTTCTTCTTCTTCATCATCATCATCATCACCATCATTATCTTCTTCTTCTTCATCATCATCATCTTCATCATCATCATCATCATCACCATCATTATCTTCTTCTCCATCATCATCATCATCATCATCATCATCACTACCACCATCATCATGTAATGCCTGTCTTTTATGCTGACATGGGTTGGATAGTTTTGCAGGATCCAGTAAGCTAAGGACTACATTGAAATCCAATATCTGCTTTGGCGAAGTTTCTTCTTAATGCCAACCACTTTACAAAGTAGCAACTTGCTATAAGATTATTTTACCCAATCCTCTTATCTTTCCTCACAGTTCTTCTCCTGTGTTCAAGATTTCCTTCATTTCTACAATACCATTTTGCAAAGTGTGTTGGATACCTTTTGTTCATGATACTGACACTAGTGAGGTCACCATGTAACTTGCAATGAAAAGAAAAAGAAGCCCCTTTGGGAGCAGTGGTTTTATGCCTAGTGTTGAGAAGTTAAAGGATGATACAGGGACAGGTACATCTGTCTTACTATAGAGGAGATTACATGGCTATCTCACATTATATAGGAGTATGTAGAAGTAACTGGAAAGAAAATATAGTGGAACAAGGTGCCAAAATGTACTCCAGAGATACAAGAATGTGAGTGTAAGAGAGAATACAGACCAAGGATCAGGAAGGGTATGAGAGGAGAGTAACATAGGAGTGTGAGAGAAGGGTGACAGATGGTTAGAACTGGGGGTTGGGGTAACTGTTGTGAACGGTGTCCAAGGGTAAAGGTGTGGTTGATAGTAAATATCAATACAGGGGAAGATAAAATAAATAACTCAAAGAAGAGGTGATAAGTGGCAGTACAGGAATGGTGGCGAGTAACAGTATAATAGACCTGTAGAAGGATTAGAAAATAGGAAGATAATGTGCAGGATGGAAGAGAGAGAGAGAGAGAGAGAGAGAGATGTACAGGGGCAGAGATGGAGAGAGAGAGAGAGAGAGAGAGAGAGAGAGAGAGAGAGAGATGTACAGGGGCAGAGATGGAGATCAAATGAGCATAAATGTATTAACCATGTGCATCCCAGTTTTAGAATGAATAAATATAACATGTCCTGCATATCATAAGATATGACTAAAAAGTTTGGCAACAGAGAAGGCATCCAGTTGTAAAACACTCCCTCAGAAAAACTGTCCAACACATGCCAGTATGGAAAATCAGATATAAAACATTGATGATGAATTTATAATGATTGTATAGCATTGAAATCCATGTCTTCTAATATGTAAACAAATATCAGTTGAACCAAAGCAGGACATAATCTCTTATCTTGTTTAAATAGTTACCAAATACAATCTTAGTAAAATCTTTACCATCTGAAACATAAAGACCACATATTTCTTCCCTGAATACTAAGACAACTTATTTAAAGGGAAGGCATGATAGCCATGGCTAGGGTGCATTTTGAACAGTAACTGTTAGCTCTCACTAACATGGTAGTTGAATACTGAATCAATGATAGAAGGTGGCACTAGCCAAGGTAAATTAATAAACAGTTTAATGGATTATATGATTAGCAATTCAAATAAATGAGTATCTCTCCAGAAAAAATATAAAACCAAAACTAAAGTTATATATAATGTTTTGTTATTGTATATCAATTCCCAATAAAATAATGAGTAAATGAGAAACTTTCACTTTTGTCAAACACTTTAAAAAGGGAAGGACACATTGGATAAGGAACTCATTGATATATGTTTGTAAAAATATTGGATGATCAAATCTGGATTAATGTTGCTCGTAGGTCAACTTGATCAGGGATGGCCTGAGGTGAAACAACAACAAAGTAAGTCTGTGTGGATACCCACAGAGCTGTACACCATAATGTATTAGGTTCAGTTGATCATTGCTGTGTGATCGTCTTTCTAGCCATAACTACCTCAACTCTGATGTTGTTTAATGTTGTTTACTAACCTTAATCCCATCTACCTCAACTGCTATATCACACAGCAAAAACCAACTCAAACACTGGTACCAGCTGATCATTTCCAGAACCATATCTATATATGCTATATTGAGTACAGATTATCTTTGTGTGATCAGCTTTCCAACTATGGAGACTTCATCCATAAGGATGTTATTGTTAATGATTTTGGGTATTTTTTTATCAGACAATAATTTATTTTTAAATATTATATCATAACAATAACTGACCCAGCATTTTTTCATTGGTTTATCTGAGGAAAAGGAATTGTTTCCATGGCCTCTGAGAGCCCTTAACAATCACCTACCAAACAAACATATTTACTGTCACTAGTCACTTTATATTGTGGTTATATTTTTAGTAAAAACATATTGCAAACATCATCATCAGTAACAGCAGCATCGTTATCGTTGCCATCATGATCACTATGTATATGCAAATGCAAAATGAGTTTTCCCCTTTTACCTTTTATTACAGCAGGTACACGGACGGGTGCTGGCCGAATAGGAAGACAAATTGCTGAAGAAGTCACTGAAACAATAAGGTATGTTTACATACATTTATACACATTTCTTTGTAAACAAGCATTCATATGAATGAGATTGCACCTAGAAAGTTACCCTCCGAGGCACAAGTTCGGGCAAGGTTGTATGTAGTCGCCCAGGCATACAAGCCTCCCCTCTCCATGCCACTGATGTTATCCAAGGGAAAGGCAAAGACCGATAAAGCTTGACACCAGTGACGTCGCAACTCATTTTCACAGCTGAGTGAACTGGAGTAACGTGATATAAAGTGTCTTACTCAAGAATACAACACACAGCACGGTTCGGGAATCGAACTTACTACCTCATGATTGTGAGCCCGACGCTCTAACCACTGAGCCATGTGCCTTCACTTACACACACACACATAGAGAGGGAGAGTGGGGAGTATCATAGCGACGACGTTGCTTGCTAAATCAGTGGAACAGTTTAAGTTGGTACTCCTCATATTTGAGTTCCAATGCCAATGCTCAAAGTTTTTCGGAGGTTTAACATTGACTAAATATATACTAATAATATATTAGGGAGCACTAAAGGACTTAATGGTACCCATTTCTCCTTATCCAGTAACTGACAATGTTTAAGCTATTATATAACGTTCAAACGAAGACACCTTAGATAATAGCAACATATACAACTCCTGTATTCATCTACACAGAGAGACACTCTGAGTACGACGAACTCATACTGACCTGTATAGTCTTTCTCGGTTAGAAGGCTAGACTAGACGAGTAAGACAGTAATATGTATGGAATAGAGAGGAAGGGATGATGACAGGGGAGATAATTCTAAAATGACTTTTCAAATTGACATTAAAAGTTCATGTTTCGACTGCAGAATATGTTGACAATTGTTTGGATGGCGATTTAATAAATGTATGACTGCTTATTTGGACATTTGGTAACTCCAAAATTTGGAGTTTTTATTTCCATTCCACAGACTTCATCGCGTCCGCTTGTTCCAATTTTCGAATGTAACAATTTAACTTACCTCGTAAATGTTCTTGAGTAAAGCATCATAAAATTTCATTTTCTTTTAAACAATAAGCCCCTCTGTGATATGTGGAGAGATCACCCAAAACAGGTGGATTTACCATTTTACTTTACACCAAGAATACGCTGGATTTTCTATCAAACTTCTTTTTCTTTTTATACAAGTGTGTAAACGGTGAACTACCATGGTGGCGTGATGTTCTGAGTGGTTTCTCTAGTTACAGGCAATAGAAAACATATTTACAGGAATATAGGGGAATGACATTCATCTCGGGCAATAGCAACATTAATAATTAGAACAACTGGGAATCAAAACCTTGTCATGAATACAGTACTGGGGAGGGTAGAGTGTTTTTTACGAAATAGATTTTAAAGAGTCTAAAAATATTAGTGGAACTCGCAAGTTCAATCATTCGATCTTTGTCACACCAAAATTAGATTTGAGTTGTTCGGGATACCTTTGAGCTATTGGGTTGGAGAAGGCCTTTAATTTCTTTTGTGTATAGTCTATTGCGTTATATGATTTATTCCAAACTGGCGCACTGCTTGTATGTACGGATATTATTATCATTTTTTTTTTTTCAAAAAAAAAAAGTATCAAAGATGTAAAGAGAATGATTGTGGGTTCGATTCATAAGAATTTAGTGCCAACTTATAACGAAATATGAGAATCGAGCGAGGGAACCCAACCAAGGGAGGTAATTCGTCCGAAAACGTTACTGGATTGAAAGATCCAGTAGACAATAACTCCTAAAAACAGAACAAAAGCTATTGGTGAAAACCATCATCATCACCTTCATAAAACCGCCAACGCGCCGTTACCACCTACACAAATTCCACGAACAGCTGTACTTATTCAATCTGAACATTAACGTCATCAGTTTCGTGAATCACAGAGCTACGAAAGTCATGGTCACAGTTTCCTCCTCCCAACAGAAATTACACACACAGAGATAGATAGCATATCCTTCTCTCTCTCACTCACTCACTCTCTCTCTCTCTCTCTCTCTCTCTCTCTCTCTCTCTCTCTCTCTATCTATCTATCTATCTATATATATATATATATATATATATATATATATATATATATATATATATATATATATATAACAAATAATAAATGAGTATATGATGCATGTATACGTACAGGTATGTGCATACCTACATCTACCTGTATATATAGGTGCATATCTAGGTACAGGACATTGCAAACAAAACGTAGACAAAAAAAATAATAATAACCAGAGTACAGAAAACACCCAGGCCACATAGAGAACATTTTCCTTCATCAGCTACCCCCATTCTAACACAGGCATTGCCATTTCAAATTGCATGCACATTCATATCATTCATCTTAAGATTTTTTAAGCATTCAAATATTTTGTTCCTTGTTTTATTTTTGATAATGCTATTAGAATCTTTAAAATAGTATTGAAATGTAGGCATGCTTTTTTTTAATTGTAGTTGTAACAATAATATTTAAAGAATGTCTCCAGGAATAAGGGGCTCTTTTATACTTAGAATTTTTTATCTGAATCTTGACAAAGTGATACAAACACAAAGATGCCTAAATACAGTCAGATATGCAATGACACATATATTAAGACGTTTGTATAATTTATTTTACCAATTTCATTGATAGTTTATATTGCAGTAAAGTAAGCTATCCCAGGGGTAAATACCTGTGTGTGATGAGTTTCACATGAAATGGATTATTGTACACACAGCAGCATTACATGAAGCCTATAATTAGAACCAATATTCAGATTTGGGCTAGGAAAACCAAGATAACTAAAAGATACTGATCTGAAGCTAAAGACTGACTTTTTTTCCCTTTCATGTTACATTCTCCAGGCCTGAGAATGAGTCAAACCTATCACTTCAAGCCTACAAAACACTTGATAATTTTACAGTACTGTCACAACATACAGTAATTCATTTCTCTTGGGTTTCCAACCAGAAACTGAAACTGGAATTTACAAATAACTGACCTCCATGGCTAACTTTACAGTGACATTAACTTCAGAGATTTTTTAAAAAGTAGAAATAGCTCAGTATTTAAACCAACTCAATGATCAACCTACTATTGTTGATATGTGTATACATGTTAGTGTTTTAATGGTATGTGTCTGTATGTTCTCTCTATATACATGCATGTATGTAAGATACATCTACTCTCATATTCATAGGCAGTAGGTATTATCTACATACACACACACACACACACACAAATACATACATACATCATCGTCATCATTTTCATAGGTGCATTAGGTTATGTACCCACAAATTTGTACAAGAACCCAGAAATAATTGGTTTCATGGAGAAAGTACAAAAGAAACTGATGCGAATTCTCCAACTCCAATCTATTAGTGGCACAGTGAAGATTTGTAAGACATGCCAAAATTCTCCATCTGATATTGCTACACACTTGGGTGTGTGCATTGACAGTTCAACTAACACACCAGCTCAACTACATATTTACAAACACCAGGAATTTTCTTAACTTAAAGAGTCTTGTCACTTTGTTAGTGACTGGCTTGAACTCTCTTGGGAAGAACTTAAATAAAACTCAATGAAAAATTATATATACATACATAAGGAATATATAACCTATTAGCTAAAGAAAGTTACTCAAAAAGAGAAAGGATAAATTTTAGTCAATAGAAAACCAGGTAGAACATTTCTGAAACTTGTATTTCATTCAGTTGTTGTCAACTACTGCTGGGTGAAGCTTCAGTATGATGTTTCCAGTTTATATGTGCTGCTTGTAGGCCTACTTGTTCATATTATTCAGTTGGTGGGTCAGATGAGGTGTTCTCATGATTAATCTTGGCCACCAGTACCTAGGTGGAATTTGAATTCTTGTTTAATGTTTTAACAATTCAGCCATTCCCCCACCTTTGACTTGTACTTTATCAACTCTGAAACATAAAAGGCAAAGTTGACTCCAGCAGGATTTAAACTCAGAGTACAGAAAGCTGGAATGAATAACCACAAATCATTCCAGATGATGCTTGAACATCTCTGCCAGTTACATATATATTTAATAAGTATTTTCGTTCTGAAATAACCTCACATTAACCTGAGCATTTGTATTTGTGAATATAGAAAAGTGAGCACCACACATTTGCTTATGATAACTTTACACTAAAATATATGCCAGTTAGATCAAAGTATATAATAAAAAACACATTTCTTAAAAGCCACATAAAAAAGGGAAGGTGGGGAACATTTTCAAAGAAATAGGACATGTGATGAGCAATAATCACAGGATGAATAACTGAAGCTTAGGTTAGAGAATTTACATAGAGGTTTCGTGATCTTTCTAGTTCACCTCATTACTAACTGGGAACAGATAAACAATGAAGCACCTCACTGGCTAACTGATACTGAATCTATTTCCTGAATGTTTACCAGAAAACTGATATAAGCCATGGTTTCAGTGTATAGTTGGTAGTCAGCTAGGAACAAAGAAAGAATGGTTGTGGGGCTAAGAAGATTACAATGGTTCCTTGTTCAGTTCTGCTGAGCAATTTCATATTCCTGTTTTGCCAAGTTTGATGTATTTGCTGGATCATGTGATCCATTTCAGTGGCCATGTGAGTCATGATATTTACCAAGACTGACAGTTTGATGGAGAGCTGGTCTAGGCTGAATATAGGGTTATTGAAATAGTACAGCATCAGATAAATAACAATGAGGATGAAGACAAAGGAGAAAAAAATGTGAAGGTATAATAACAGTTAAGCTTTGACAAATGCTCAACAATGAAGGACTTGTCAAAATTTTCATGGGGAAAAATCAGTAAGAAATGTCAAGTTACTTAAGATTGCCAGTGATGTATACATTCAGTTGATGTTTTTTTGGAAAATGTTGAAAAAAAATTGAAAAGCAGTAGCTATGGTTGTACTATTCTTGGGTAAACTGACTAGTTCTACTAAAGAGCAAAAAGAAAAACAGAAAAAAAAAATGTCTACTAAAAGAAAATATATAAAAAGAAAATTTCTGGAGGCAGTTAAATTATTTTAATGCTTTTGAAAATATTTCTCTTCAGTGAGAAACAAAAATAACATTTTGACACACCTGCATAAATTCAGGTCCTATCGGTGACATGAAAAAGACAAGTGTATGTAGAATCAAGTCTTTGTGTAACTATAATTAGTATAAATATATTTGTTCCGACACTTGTATCACGCACGCACACACACACACACACACACACATATATATATAAGTGTGCATGTGTGTGTGTTATGTACATTTGTAAGGCTGTTGACCCTGGAATTTCAAGTCAGTCTGTCATTCTTTTGAGCTAAGCTTAAAGTCATTTGGGAAAACTTGAAAGAAAATTAACATTTTTGGCAAGCTTGCCAGGATTTTCATTTTAATAAGGATATATTTTCTACATTTTAGTATTTCTCTCATACCTTATTTATTTGGCTTTGGAGGACTTGAAAACAAATTTTTAACTTTTACAAAGAAAGAAGTCCCAGAAAAAATACCAACTGCACTCATAAAGGTCAATTGCATGTTGTGCAAGACCACTATACTTCTCATAGAAGCCAGGAATACTTGCTGCAATACTTTTGATGGCTTCTTTTCTATGATTTCAAATTTCATGCCTGATAGATTATTCTTTCAATGGATGTGGTTCTTGTGAAGGTTTTTTTGTTTTGGTCTTCTTTCTCTGTGGTAGTTTGCAGTCAGAATCTGGTTGGGCATGTGCAGGACAAATTGTTACCAGAGAATAACAGGTAGCAGGCTAATGCATGCACACACACAATGGTATATTAATAATAATAATGATGATGATGATTTCAAATTTTGGCATAAGGCCAGCAATTTTGTGGAGGGGGTTAAGTCAATTATATCGACCCCAATACTCAACTGGTACTTATTTTATCGACCCTGAAAGGATGAAAGGCAAAGTCGACTTTGGTGGAATTTGAACTCAGAGCATGAAGATGGAAGAAATTCCATTAAGCATTTTGCCTGGCATGCTGATGCTTCTGCCAACTCACTGCCATAATAATAATAATAACAATGATATAGGATCGGTCAAGGAACCTTGATAAAAGTAGTTTCTCTATCATAAACAAGGCTTATATAGAAAATACAAGTAACTCATTAATTGATTAATTAAGTTTGTTAGTCAGTGTATTAAATACACTTTGTCCTACATCAAGATTAGACATTCCACTAAGGTAACATATGCTATACAACTCCAGTTTGAAAACAACAAACTTTGCTTATTATGTGTTAGTCAAACTAAATACAAAGAATGGAACAGAAAGTCAATTACTACAGCTGGTTCAAAGGAGGCACTGAATACTTGCTCTGTAACATTATGAATATTTCATAACTATTCAGTGTCTTTTTTCATAAGAGACATGCAACCATTCCTGTAAAAATTATCTGCCATATGATGCATCGGTGCCTCATGAGTGAGATGCTATACAAACAGTTGTTGTGCATTGAGTGTGCAGTTGTGTCTCATCAGGTCTTGTCAAAAGGTACTGCATTTTTTAATCTCCATTTATTTCTATTAAGATACATTTTAGTAGTTGTAGTATGTTACTTTTCTACAAGAGGAACTGGTTAATTCTTTTACTTGTTTTAGTCATTTGACTGCAGCCATGCTGGAGCACCACCTTTAGTCGAGTAAATCGACCCCAGGACTTATTCTTTGTAAGCCTAGTACTTATTCTATCGGTCTCTTTTGCCAAACCACTAAGTTATGTGGACGTAAACACACCCACATCGGTTGTCAAGCGATGTTAGGGGATGGGGACAAACACAGACACACAAACATATACACACACATACATATGTATATACATATATACGACAGGCTTCTTTCAGTTTCCATCTACCAAATCCACTCACAAGGCTTTGGTCGGCCTGAGGCTATAGTAGAAGACACTTGCCCAAGGTGTCACACAGTGGGACTGAACCCAGAACCATGTGGTTGGTAAACAAACTACTTACCACACAACCACTCCTGCACCTAATGATGTAGAATTCATCACATATAAGCAATAAAGTGACTTACAATGAATCAAAAAATAAAATATAAAAAATAAAAATTAAGTAAATGGATCAAAGGATGTGTTATTCACTGATAATGAAATTCTGTTAAATAAAACCATTAGACAACCATGCATTGAGATAGAAGAAAAATAATTGGACATTCAAATTGACCTATGCTGACCTTTACACTGTTCAATTGTGTTTGCTAATGTGTTGCACTGTGAGCAGCAGACAAAGGGTTCTCTAGTCACATGTGAATAAAAGGATATAAGATTGGCTAAATTTCAAAAGAAGATTTAACCAAAATGTTCATGCTGTAGATATCTAATCAAAGCCTATTTTCCTTTCTCTTCAGTAACAGGTTAGCATTTACTGCAGACAGCAGCAGCGTTCCTGGACCTTCATCCATACAGGTACAAGTAAGTTGTTACTTTTGTTGTCATCTTTGTTGCTCTTGATGTTCCTAGTTGTTGCAACAAAAGGTTATTGCTATTGTTGTTGTCATTGTTGATGTTGTTTAACCCCAATCCATTTCTGATTGAGCATACATACAAAGTAGTCCCAGCCATTACCTTCTCATCAGTTAGGTATATTTAGGCTTGTATTGCTTAATATATATTTTTATAAGGTACTAGTGTATGATTTGAGATATAAGATGTACCTTTTATTTTTATAAATATACCATTTTTACCTTAGTGTGGAGGGTGGTAAGGTGATTGCAGCACAGATATAATTAATTCATATTGTCAGTGCATATATTCATGTGTTCATTCTTTTATTTTCAAAGTATGATGTTGTCAGTCATTATATCAGCTCAAATCTGTCACTCGATAATAATTGTATGAAAAAAGAAATACTGAGAAAATATGGTGGTTTGTGCTGCACATGTGATTGTGAGGAGAATTCCAGGGAAAATCGTAGTAAAGCCTCTACTATTTTGATCAATCTTGATTCAATCAAATTTGATATAAAAAGACAAAATTTGACACTAGTTTACATAAATATGCATTTACACACACACTACTATTTTTATGTATGTAAATTCAATGAAATCGGGTCAAATGGATATAACTTTACTTCATCTTGACAGATAACAGCTGTCTTTGTCTATCTCTGTCATCCTGGTTATCTTCATTAACTTTGTGTGCTCTGAAATTGCTCTTAAGACCAGCAGGTGACCTGTAAGACCTCAAATATATGCGACAAAAGTCTGCATACATTGCTACTCTTTCATCACCACAGGACTTTAACAGAGAAATCAGATGAACCAGATGGAATGGAACATCTGTACATGATTGGATTAAAATGACATATGCTTGCACAACATGTATTCCACTTTCTAAGCATCAGTAATTGGAATTTGTAGGTTTGATTTCATAGTGATGCTTCTTATGCTTTTCCCACCAAAGGATACCAACAGGTCAGCAGAGATTTGAAAGCATATTTACACAAAATTGGTTGGTCGTTGACTATCATGGCTTGATCTGCTCTTTAACTGGTCTTGTTTTTTTTATCATGCAGGGTATCCAAAAGTACCCCTCCTCACTAAGCAGGCTTGGTGGGGTTGCCAGTTTGGTCACTGTCGATCCAACCATGCAACAAATTGTACTGCATATTACCTGTAGCACTCAAGAGTGACCTAACATAAGTTTTACTTAAATACAGATACAGAAACCCACACACATATACATTTCTATACATGCATACATTTTGGTTGCTATTACTAGCAAGGTG